>NC_056725.1:382198200-382270700 GCF_019279795.1 Protopterus annectens
TAGAAAACACAGTGGGTTCAATTCTTTCATATCGAATAATATTTTTCGTTGCTCCCCTTCTCCTTTTTGCCTTTGTTTGGAGTGACTAAATCACTAGCTTTGTACTCTTTATAATTATAAAGCATCTCGCATAGAGAGGATATGTCAATTGTTTGAGGTTCTCACCATAACAACTAGATCCTTGAATAATATCGGTGGATTTGCATGCCTTATCATTATCTCACACTAATTATTATTACATTATGTCTGATGCTAATTATTATATCCATATAATAAATACATTTAGAGTAGACTGGAATATTTGAATGCTCCTTTCATTTTTATTACCACTGGCTTCTTGAATTTGTATTTTTTCTAACCTTCTCGTTTAACATGATTAAGATTTTAATGCTAAGTTTTACGTGTAATGGTTGCTAACTTCTCTGATGAACTGGCACCTCCCCCACCAGATTCGTTTTTGTGTGTCCAGTGAGTACCTAGAAAAATTTTAACTCATCAGGAGTGTTGACTGGATGAAGTGCTATCAGAAAATAAGTGGTTACTCTGTTTTATTTTTACAGTTCTTTCATCACAATAACAACTGTCTCATGTACACGGACAACCCTCTCCTCCTCCAAACAGGTTCAAATATATGTGAGAGATGCAACTATTTAGCCAAACTGGAGGCTGAGCTCTCTCATCTCAAAACTGGTGTAACCAGTCAGGAGGAGAAGGTAACCTAACACAACACAATTCCAGTATCACATAGTCCCACCACATCAGCGAACCAAACACATAAATACACAAAAACATACTCGGAGGCTCTAAATAAAAATCTACCTAAGCAACAGAGACCTCCAAAGCAGAAATCCAAGCAAACGCTACCTCAAAACAAAACACACACAACACATAACCCACAAAGTCAGTGTGCCAAGCAGCCACAGCCCTTAAGGCTGAATAACACACCTGATACTCTTGTTATAGGTGACTCTATTGTCAGACACACTGATGTCCCACTCACCAGGCTGAATAAAGAGAAGGTCACAGTGAGCTGCCTGTCGGGTGCTAGGATCCGACACATAGCAAGCACTCAGGTCACTCCAAAGCAAATACAAATATGACTCAGTCATTGTATATGCTGGTGTGAATGACCTGAGACACCTCCCTGGACTACATGAAAAGAGACATAGAGGAGCTCTCTGATCATGTAGCCCAGGCTGGTATGACCTTGACCTTGAGCAGCATCTTACCCTCACCTAGAATGATGCCACAGTACAAAGACAAAATGATCGATTTTAACAATTGGCTAAAATTTTGGTGTCATTCAAAGGGGATCCAGTGTCTGTCAGCCTGGGATGACATGCTCGACAAGCCACGTTGCGCTAGGGACGGCTTGCACCTGTCACCACTGGGCTTTCGGATATTGGCAAAGGCTCTTGCCACCCCATAGTGCCTTTTTAGGCAAGGCTCAAAGTCAAACCCACCCCCATAGACAGCACAAGGAACAAGAAACTAAGGGTAATGCTGCTAAACGCCAGAAGTCTTAACCTCAAGATGCACGCACTCGAAGCTCTCCTCAGTATGGAGAACATCGATATCTGTGCAGTGACAGAAACCTGGTTCAAGGCTCCAGAGAGCACCCCAGCACTACCAGGCTATACCTCATATCATGCTTTTCTGCCCCAAAACCCAGACCGAACCACAAAAGGAGGGGGAGTTTCCATATTTATCAAGGATATCCACACCTCCAGGTTAGTGGCATTGCACAAAGTATCGGAGACCATCCATGTGCAACTAACAATGGGCAAGACTGCTTTTCAGTTTATAGCATCCTACAGACCACCCTCTCAAAGTCAGGAATCCCATTCGGCTTTCCTGAAAACATTGGAGAACATGAAGATCTCTCCGAACACCATTATATTGGATGACTTCAACTACCCAAACATTGACTGGAAGCACAACTCAAGCCCCAGCACCTTAGCCCAAAGATTCCTGGAAATTATAAACTCAAATGCTATGGAACAACTAGTCACCACTCCCACAAGAGGGGACAACATACTAGACCTGATCATTACCAACATGGGGACTCTATGCTCCACACCAGAAGTATACCCCTCATTGGTAAGATCAGACCATAAATTAATTTCACTGGATGTCCACATCCCGACCCCACCCCCAGCCCAGAAAACCACAGTGAAAAACTTCTCAAAAGCAAACTTCTCACTTCTCAAAACCGAAGTGGAATCCTTCAAGGCCCCAGGGCCAGTGGAAACTACAGCCCAAACTGCAGAATCCTATATAAATGCATTCTACGGACATCTCCAGGAATGCATGGATCATGCTGTCCCAAACAAAACCAAGACCCGATCATCCAAAGGCAGGCGTCCAGTCTGGTGGACCCCTGCCATAAATAAACTGTACAACAGAAGGAGGAAGCTACTACATGATAGAGCAAAATCCATAATAGGGAAGGCATCTCTGATCAATACTAGCAAAAAATTACAATCCCTCATAAAATCCTCTAAGGCCAGCTTCGAGAGAAAAATTGCACAGGACACCAAAGACAATCATAAGGCTTTTTTCAGTTATGTTAGAAACCTGGGATGCAACTCCCAGACTTGTTCTGAGTTGATTCTAAATGACAAAAAATACACTGAACCCACAGACATCGCCAATATCCTGGCAGACAGGTTCAGTGCAAACTCCCCAAAAGAGCAAGTATCTATCCCGGCAGAGGGCTGCCTCCCAAACATCTCAGATGCTCAGGTGAAGGCTGCCCACTCTAAAGCAACAACCACTGCTTCCATGGGACCAGATGGCGTCCTAGGTTGCGCCCTACATCAACTACAAGAGGAACTAATCCCTCAAATAAAACAGCTATACAATCTTAGCCTCACTACAGGATATGTGCCCACAGAATGGCGTGCAGCAACAGTGGTCCCACTCCACAAAGGTGGAGCCTCTACGGACCCTGGAAACTATCGCCCCATAAGCCTGACTAGCTTAGTCTGCAAGGCTATGGAGAGGATCATCATGGAGCTCATAAACAAAGACATTGGGGACCTACAGACACTAGATCCTACCCAGTTCGGCTTTGTCAAGGGCAGATCCTGCCTTTTGAACCTGGTTGACTTCTTTGAAACAGTCACCAAAGCCATAGATGAAGGGAAGGTAGTCCACACAGCCTATCTGGACCTTGCAAAGGCATTTGACACAATACCCCACTCGGGCATCATAGATAAGCTATCCAGCTTAAATATAAATCCCTATGTCGCAAGATGGGTTGCAAACTGGCTCAAAGACAGAACCCACAGAGTGAGAGTTGCTGGAGCCATGTCAGACTCGAAACCGGTCACAAGTGGCATCCCACAGGGTTCTGTCCTGGGACCACTCTTGTTCGGTATATACTTTTCCAAGGTACAGGCAAACTTGGGAGGACTATGGCTCACCAAGTTCGCAGACGACTGCAAACTGGGCGCCATAATCAACTCTCCAGCTGACACAAACATCCTTCAAAAAGGTCTCACAGAGACAGATAACTGGTGCCAGTGCCATGGTTTAAAGCTAAATGCCAAAAAATGTATAGTCATACCCTTTGGCAAAAACAATGTGCCCACAAATTACCACATAGGCGGAAACCCATTAAGTACAGAGAAAGTTATTAGGGACCTGGGGACCCAAGTTGATAGCAATCTCTCCTTTGAAAACCACATTGCCAAAGTGGTTAGAAAGACCTTCTACATAGCCCACCTCATCACGAAGGGTTTCACATCTAGATCAAGAGAGGTAATTGTGCCCCTTTATTCATCCCTCATCAGGCCCCTCATAGAATACAATGCCCCTTTTGGGATGTACCTTACCCGACACCTGCAGCAATTAGAAAGACCCCAAAAGTATCTCACCAAGAGGATCAAGGGTCTCAAACAGATGCCATATGCTGCTCGGTTAAAAACTCCAGCTCTACTCAGTTGCATACCGCCTACTTCGAGGCAATCTATGCCTGACATACAAAGCTATGTCAAATCCAGAATTAATGGACATGCTCCACCTCAGTAAATCTAAATCCCTTAGAGCCACACTCGAGGGACTTGAACCTCAGCACAGAAATAAATAGAACTTGCTGGAGGGACAGGTTCATAACCCAGAGGCTCCCTTCGCTCTGGAATAGAATTCCAGTTCATGTGAGGCAGAGCACCTCACTGAATCTCTTCAAGAAGAATCTCGATAAGTGGATGGGGGATCGTAGGTTTGTCCCAGGGATTACTCCCATGTCACTATTAGACAGAGGCACAGTAAACTAAACCTTAAAAAGGGCACAGTATACTCAAATCAAGGGGTGGTGTAAGCCATACAGAATCGGGCTAGGCTTATAATTGCCCCAGGGCAGATAGCCTAGTATGAACCTATGAACGTATGAACCTATGAACCTATAAAAAGATGTTCTTCTGTTCATATCGCAGTTTGAAAGATGACTTTCAGAAAATCAGAATGCAATGAGAAAAAAAACATGGAAGTGGAAGGGCTAATTTCACTGGTGTAGCTGTTGGAGGTTTGGATACTGCAGGCTGTATTTAGATGTAAGGCATTTCTGCACACTTTAGAAGGCATCAATATCACCTGAGGATCTACAGTGTTTCTTATTTCCATTTCTGCAGCAGTCGGTGCAGATCTTCATTCCTTTCTCTTTATCATAATCACTGGCCCACAGCATGAGTTATTCATACTACACTGCATTGACTGCTTATTACATCAAGGCTTTCAGTTATCCATTCAGCGGCCATAGAACAAATACTATGCAATATGAGTTAAATGTAGCCTACAGGGCTCTGCTTTATGTTGTAATTATTAGTTTTAGAGTATTATTATTAACATTATGGCACATATACAACATGTAGGTTCATAGGTTCATAGGTAGGTACTAGGCTATTGGCCCTAGGGCTTATACAAACCTAGCCAAAAAGGAATCCTGGCTTTCGCCACCCAAGAAAATTATTTTCCTGTGCCCCTGTCGAGCAGAGCCACAGAGGTGATCCCCGGGGTGAATTTCCTATTTCCCATCCAATCATCAAGATTTTTTGAAGAGTGCTAATGAGGAACTTTGTTTGATGTAAATAGGTAGTTTATTCTAGAGTATGGGAAGTCTCTGGGATGGGAATCTATCCCTCCAGCATGTTCTGTTTATTGTGTTGACAAGGTTTAGGTCCCTAGAGCATGTAGCTCGGAGGGATTGGGATTTCTTTAAGTGGAGCATGTCCAACAGCTCTGGGTTTGACATAGCTTTGTATGTTAGGCAGAGATTGCCTCTGAGTAGGCGATATGCGACGGAGTAAAGCTGGAGTTTTTTGAGACGGTCTGTGTAGGGCATCTGTTTCAGGCCGGTAATCCTCTTTGTGAGGTATTTCTGTGGCCTTTCCAGTTGTTGTAGATGTCTTGTGAGGTACATACCAAAATGGGTGTTGTACTCTATAATGGGTCTAATGAGTGACAAGTAGAGGGGAACAATGACCTCTTTTTCCTGGATGAGAAATTTTTTGTGATGAGGTGTGGCACATAGAAGGATTTCCTGACTACTGTGGCAATGTGATTATCAAAGGAGAGACTACTGTCCACCTGTGTCCCAAGGACTTTTATCACACTTTCGGTGTTAAGTAGACTACCACCTATGTGGTAGCTCATGGGTACAGAGTTTTTACCAAAGGGGATGACGATGCACTTTTTGGCATTGAGCTTGAGGCCGTGGCTTTGACACCAGGCATCTGTCTCAGTGAGGCCCTTTTGTAGGATGTCCACATCGTTAGGAGTTTCAGTTATGGCTCCTAGTTTGCAGTCATCTGTGAACCTCATTAGCCAAAGACCTTCTGTGTTAGCCTGTACTTCAGAAAAGTAGATACCAAACAGGAGAGGACCCAGGACTGAAACCTGTGATACTCCACTTGTCACTGGTCTGAAGTTGGATTTGGAGTCTGCTACTTTCACTGTGTGGGTTCTGTCAGTGAGCCAGTTGGCAACCCATCTTGTGACATAGGGATTTAGACCTAGTTTAGTGAGTTTATCTATAATTCCAGAGTGGGGCATGGTGTCAAAAGCCTTGGCGAGATCTAGATAGGCTGTGTGAACCACCTTACCCTCATCTACGGCTTTGGTGACTGCTTCAAAGAAGTCAATCAGGTTTAGGAGATATGATCTGCCTTTTACAAACCCGAAATGGGTGGGGTCCAGAGTTTGGAAATTACCAATCTCTTTGTTTATAAGATCCATGATGATACGTTCCATGGCCTTGCAGACCAGGCTCATTAGGCTAATGGGGCAGTAGTTCCCGGGGTCTGTGGTGGCTCCCCCATTGTGGAGTGGAATAACCATTGCTGTGTGCCATTCAGTGGGCACAAAGCCTGAGGTGAGGCTATGATTGGACATGGTGCTTAGGTGGGGTGCTAGTTCATTCTGTAGTTCATGTAGAACGCAGTCTGGGATGTTGTCAGGTCCCATGGATGCTGTGTTCTTGGCTTTGGAGAGTGTAGTTTTTACCTGTGCAGCCATGATTACAGGAACTTTGCATTCTTCTGGTATAGAGATGGGTCCTTTATGGGGTGGGGGTGGGGGGTAAAGTTAGCACTGAACCTATCTGCCAGGATGTTGGCAATATCAGTTGGTTCTGTATATTTAGTGCCATTGTACTGTAACTCAGAGCAGATCTGAGTGTTGCCATTGAAATTCTTGATATAGCTATAAATTGCTTTGTGGTTGTCTTTAGAATCAGTGGCAATTTCATTTTCATAACTAGCTTTGGAGGATTTTATGAGGGATCTCAGCTTCTTACTGAGGCTAACCGGGGAGTTCTTCCAGTTATGTGATTTTACTCTTTTTTGCAACAGATTCTTTCTTCTTTTGTAGAGTTTGTTTATGGCAGGGGACCACCAGATTGGCTTCCTTTTTTTGGAGGATAGCATCTTGGTTCTGTTAGGGATTGCACGATCCATGCACTTGTGTAAGTGCTTATAAAGTGCATTTGTGTAGGATTCAGCAGTTGTATCTCTATTGTCCATCTGCATGGGTGTCATGAAGTTTGCCACTTCTGTTTTAAGAAGCATGAAGTTGGCTTTGGAGAAATTTTGTATGGTGGTTTACTTAACGGGTGGTGGGGGTGGGATGTAGATGTCTAGGCTGATTAGCTTGTGGTCGGATCTGACCAACAAGGAGTTGACCTCTGGTGTGGAACACCAGTCACCCATGTTGGTAATGACCAAGTCTAGGATATTGCTGCCCCTAGTGGGGGTGTGGATAAGTTGATCCAAGGCATTGGAATTTATGAATTCCAGAAAACGTTGAGCAAAAGAGTTGGTACATGAGTAGTTTTCCCAGTTAATGGTGTGGTAGTTGAAATCGCCCATTATTAGGGTGTTGGGTTGTACCCTAATATTTTCCAGTGTATCAAGAAATGAGGAGTGGGAATCCTGGGGCATGGTAGGGGATCTGTAGCAAGTTACAATTTGGATTGCGGTCTTGCCCAGAGTTAGTTGCACTTGGATAATCTTGGATGCATTATGCTGAGCAACAAGCCTGGAGGTGTGGCTATCCTTAATGAATATGGACACGCCTCCACCTTTAGTGTTTCAGTCCAGGTTAGATGGCCGAAAGGTGTGGTATGAATTATAGCCTGGTAATGCAGGGGTGCTCTCTGGAGCCTTGAACCAGGTCTCTGTCACTGCACAGATGTCGATGTTCTCCATTTTAAGGAATGCCTCGAGTGAATGCATTTTGAGGTTTAGACTTCTAGCATTAAGTAGCATTACCCTCAGATTTTGCTTGCTTGTACCTGTTATGAGGGTGAATTTGTCATTTGAAACATGCCTAAAAAAGGAACTATAGGGGTGGCAAGAGGCTTAGCCAGTATCTGGAATCCCAAGGGCAACAGGTGCAGGCCATCTCTGGCAAAGCATCATGGTCTGTCGATCATGTCATCCCAGGCAGACAGATGCTGGATCCCCTTAGAATGACACCAAAAGCTTAGCCAATTGTTGAAGTCAATCATTTTGCCCTTGTACTGTGGTATCATTCTGGGTGATGGCAGGATGCTACTCGGGGCTAGGGTCATACCTGCCTGGGCTACAAGATTGGAGCCCTCCTCTATGTCTCTTTTCATGTAGTCCAGGGAGGTACATCTCAGGTCATTCACACTAACATGGACAATGACAGAGTCATATTTGTATTTGTTGTGCAATGACCAGAGTGCATGCATTATGTGGCAGATCCTGTCACCCGATAGGCAGTTGACAGTAACTTTCTCCTTGTTTAGCCTGTTCAGTGGAACATCAGTGTGCCTGACTATAGAGTCACCTATGACTAGAGTGTTGGGTACGGTGTTATGCCTTATGGGCTGTGATTGAGTGGCACACTGAGTTTGTGGGCTATGTGTCATTTGGGCTATGTTCGGGGGTAGAGTTTGCATGCATTTCTGCTTTGGAGGTCTCTGTTGCTTGAGCAGATTTTTATTGAGAGCCTCCGTGAATGTAGGTGCGTGTTTTGTGTTGCTATGTGTGTGTGTTTTGGTGGTGCAGATTTTGAGGGACTATGTGATGAGTGTGGTGTGGTGCAAGTATTTGTCTACTCCTCTTGACTGTCAAGTCAAGTCTTGGGTGAAGAGGGCTTTGCTTCCAGTTTGGCTATGTAAGTGCATCTCTCACAGGTTGTAGTGTTGGGTGGTAGGAGGAGAGGGTTGTCTGTGTACATGAGGCAATTGCTGCATTGCCCCAAGATGTCCAGGTTCATCAGGTTGACAGGGGAAAACACCGGGAGCTGACCCTTAGACATGCCTGGATAGGTTCTTATTTATTAAGTACTAAAAACTGTTTTCCTCTAGACAAGTGAGGAAAGTTGAGTGCTGTAGTAATTTGTAGCTTATTTAGTACTTACAATGAGTTTTGAACAAGTGCTGAGCTCAAAGAAACAGATTTGAGTGCTAAAGCTAAACAACTGGCTAGTTCTAAGGGAAAATTTGAAGAGCAGACTTTATGGCGCCAGGAATAGTTTAACCCTAGCTAAGTGGCGATGCATAAAGTGTATTTTTTTAATATAACAGTAGCAAATCAGCAAACTGATTTAAACAAATTAACTAATAAAAAGCTAAAAACTGAGCCCTGTTCCATCAGTCTTCAATCAGACAAGTTCTAACTGCACACTCCTGCCACTAGGGTGCAGGGGAACCGTCTCCCAAAAAGATGGCCTGGATTAGTGCTCAGGTTATACAGACAAAGCTAGATTCAGCATTCCTGAATCTAGTCTATGCTACAGCAAACAAGGTGCACCAATTTCAGAAAAAAAAAACAGTTCAAATAAGCAGGCACAATAATCCTTTAACCAGAAATTCCCAGCTCAGTAGGGCAGAATCTAACCTCTCCTCCCACAACAGTGCAGACCACAAACCTTCTTAATGTAAAATAACTGGCCTGAAGCCCAAGTGATTAAACCAGAACTGATACACTTTTAGAATAACAGACACTGAGCCTTCAATCAGCAATTTCCAATTTAGAAGGATGTAAGATACCTGTCCTGCCACAACAGTGCAGACCACAAACCTTCTCAATGTAAAACAACTGGTCTGAAGCCCAAGTGCTTAAACCAAAAGGCTTAGAATAACAGTTAAAATTTAATCAGGCTACTACCAAGCAGTAATTAATAAAGCAGAATAAGTACAATTGAGTACTTTTAAGAAGAGGCAAAAGCAAAGTGCAATTTTTTTTAGTAAAGTGCAAGGAGAGAGGAAGAAGGAACAGAGGTTAAGAACCTAAGTGGGTTGGCCTTCTCAAATGTTCTCTCTGTATTAAGTAGACTGAACACCAGACTGGGAGGGGTGTCCCACATCAAATTTACAGTAGGGGCGGGCAACTGCAAAGCCACCAACTATAACAACACTACAAGAATAGGGTGGGAGGGAGAGGGGAAAAAACAGTTTCAGGACAGATGAGAAACATAAAACAATGCCAGAAAATATATAAAATAATTCAGTCAGGCAAACAATAATTCAGTTAGGCAAAATTAAGACAATGCAGAACTCTGAAAGGTTAAAATGCCAAGAAATATACTTATCAATCAGCGATATATTTCCAGATTGTTTGAGAATATCACCAGCCAGAACCCAGGAGTTTCCAACAGTGTATGTAAGAATTTACAAACAGAAACTATTTTTAAATTAGCAAGCCTCAAAGCAATCAGAAAACACAAAAGCTGTTAGACCAGTTTTATAAACTCCACCTTAGAGATAGAGATAGGAGGTAAGCAGTTTCAGGACACATGAGAAACATAAAACAATGCCAGAAAATATATAACACAATTCAGTCAGGCAAACAATAATTCAGTCAGGCAAAATTAAGACAATGCAGAACTCTGAAAGGTTAAAATGCCAAGAAATATACTTATCAATCAGCGATATATTTCCAGATTCTTTGAGAATCACACCAGCCAGAACCCAGGAGTTTCTAACAGTGTATACAACCTCTACAGTCTGCATTTTCGGTGATTTTTTTTTTTGTGAATATTAGAACTAAGTAACCAAATTCAACATTCTTTGTAACTGCTTACATTCTTAGTAACTGCTTGTCCTTTTGTTGCATATGTACTCTGCAGCTGTGCACTTCAAAATGATCATTTTCTCTACAAGGTCATCAGTTTCTTTTCTCTGACTTCCACCACTTTTCTAAAGAATCATAATTGTTTTCCTTCAGTTTTTAAGTGGCCTGTCTCCCATGATGGTTTAGAAAACATGGTTAGTGGTGTCACAAATTATGTCTTCAGTTATTTAATAATGCAGATGTGAAACTAACCAGAATCCTTTGTCATGTCTACCTTTAGGTTATGATGCTTTTTGCTTCTTTTTTTATTTTATCCCCCCTGCATTCTTCTGCTTCAATCATGTCACAGAGCACTTTCTCAGTTTTTTGTTCTTACATCTTCAGGACTTGACTGAATTACATCTCATAGACTGGGACCTTGCAAGCAGGGACAGTCTTGTGAAGGTATCCTGGAAGCAGTCAGACAGGAGATCAGGGCAGCCTGGCATCTTTTTAAAAGCTTTAGAGGATTTTTTGTTAAGCTCTACCCAGTGTTTCACTCAATTCTAAATGTGATAATGTCATTGATACACCTGCTGCTTAACTTCATGTCTTAACCTTTTCATGGTCAGCCTTGTCTCAGCTAAAGGAGGGTAGCCCTAACAGTAAGCCAAGCTAAGGTCTTATTCCTTTGGCTTACTCCTCATGGATCAGGTTTGCTAGTTACACCTGGATCACCTAAGTCACCATCCAGACTCGTTCTATCAGTATTACAGAGATAGTCTTGCATAAGAGTTATTTCAAAATCATTTGCTATATGAAAAGGGCTGTGATTATCACCATTATTCAAGATGCTTCTCTTAAATTGATTTGGAAACTCTGCTTTCAATTGTTTTGTGAACACAGCACAGACGTACTTACTTAGTATCTTTAGTTTTTTCATTGTTTTTTCTGTTGACTTAGCCTTCTCTTTTTTAAACTACACTGCCCTACTATCTCTCTTCTTTGCTGTGTACATACAAAAGGCTTTATCATCTTTATAACTGAAATAGTCCTTCCTACTCACCCTGTGGTACCTCCATATTCTAACTCGCCAGCTTCCTATTATTTATTTAGCAGCATTCTCTGTCCAGCCCTTTTTGTGTTTCCTTGTACTGCTCAGAATTATATGTTTAACACAAAATCCCACATCTCTCGAGAATCATACCATTCCCACTCTATTTTTCATTTGAATTTTTGTTATACAAAGTGGTTTGTTGCCTCAGTAATGGCAGGCTTGATGGGTCCTTACATTTGTTTCACATTTTCTTTTCCGTTTGATACATCTTTCTAAGACCTTCTCCCAGCTTGTCAAATTCAGTTATATTGAAGTACAGGAACCCCCAATTTTAACCACTGTGACAAAGACAACCAATTGCCAGTCTGTCTGTTTATGACTTGTCACCAAATGATGACCCAATTCCACTTCTAAGATCCCTGATCTTCTCCATTAGACCTAATTTCAGGGCTAACTGTCAAGGCTACCTCCCCTGTAAACACTGAGAACGATCGTGCTGTTGACAGTAAGGCCAAGCAATGTTTTTGAAAGCATTTTATGTAATGAAATGCCTACCATTTTTATGATAGCAAGATATTTTTTGTAGCCTGTCAACATATTTCCTGTTCTACTACCTCAGAAAGATGAGTACTATTCATTGTTCACACAGTTCTTCAAGTCTTACTTTTTCATCGTCAGCTTGCCGAGAACTCAAAATTTTAGTATAGATGGCTGCTGTATATAACTTCATTATAGTTCGTAAACAAGCATTTACTTTGAGAAACATCATTCTCAGTAATGGATATTGGTATGTGAAAGATGCATTCCCTTCCCCACTGCAGAGGGTGCATTGTGGCTACAACTCCCTAAAATATGAAATGTGCAGATTTTCCAGAACAGTGTTTCTTTCAGATAAACGGCACTTTGAGGCATGCCCTAAGTAGCTCATACACTGCCTAAAGCAACCCATACTTACTCCACATAGCTCATACTCTGCAGGAGCTTAGCAATTCTGTGAAGTCCATTGTCACAGCTGCAGTTTAACACAAATTATTTAATATACTTCATTTAGTCAGGCAGTGTACCTCTACCAACTAAACCTAATTTACTTCACTAAGTTCACATAACTCAGTGTAAACCCTCCATAAGAAAATTTGCATAGCTACATTCCTCCAAAGTGTAGCCCATTAACTGTCTCATGAACGACATATAGTGCTCAGTGTAATCCTAACTAATTCTCAACATTTGTAGACCAAGATGGAAGGTCAATGTGCTTGTTTCCCTGCTGTTGTCAGTCACAATATTAGGAATTGTAGCACCTGCCTTATGCTCACAGATAATGAAGTCTGAGTTGATACAGGAAATTCTGTTTGTGAGAGATGAAACTCTTTAACAATTATGGAGGCCTCACACTCACAGAAAAGGATGGACATGAACAACACAAACAACTATCGTACTGTGTACACCAACCCATACTAAAACATTTTATGCAGAATCTGTAAAAAAAATCAGTGCTAAAGCCTCCTAGTACAGGTCTCAGTGAATCTCCAGCACCAACATCAGTGACCATTTGAAATATCGGTACTCGCAGAGTGAGTCTCAAAACAGAGACTGAGCATCTGTAAAAATGGCTCGCATACTAAATCCAAGGTGGCTGTTTCCCAGAATATTCTCTTCTCTTTGAGGTATGCCAGTCTTGGAACTTGTATATATATATATATATATATATATATATATATATAAAAGTTCAGGGGATGTGGGCTTGACCGACTGCAAAAAAGAAGTTTAAAGAAAAAGAGCAATATTCGAGATTTAATGTTTTCCCGGGTTTTCAGTCTTTTTTTTTTCTGGCTTGTCAGCACTCAGTAGGGAGCCACATCACTTTTAGGCACACTTTTGATAAAGATTTTGCAAAAGTTAAATTAGCTCAAATCTAGTATATCAGAAAAAAAAAATGTTATGGTGATCGGTGACTCCATAGATTTTCCTCTCACTAGGGCAGGGCAAAGACAGGGAAATGGTTAGTTGTCTTTGAGATGCCAGGATCTATGATGTTCAAGGGTCATTTAAGACCCTTTTACTTAACCAATATAAGTATGACCGAGTTGTGGTCTCATGGGGGATGGATTTCTTAAGATGCAAATCCCTGAGGGATATACAGAGACATGTCAGAACTCTCCATGAATGTCACAAATACAGGCATGTCTGTTCCTGAGTAGAATCTTCCTTCTCCAATAATGAAGCCTTGGTGCAGAAAAAAAGATAATTGAATTGAACAATTGGCTAAATATTTGATGCCATTCCATGGGATCAAACATGTGTCAGCATGGGACAAGATGATCAACAGTCCTACTTGCTTTTCAAAGGAAGGCCTGCACCTCTCATTCCTGTCTTTTATTTAATGACTAAAACCTTTGTTGCCCCATAGTGTCTTTCTAGTTAAAGTTCAACTAATAGACATTCCAGTGTAAATAACATTAAATCCAAAGCAAGATCACATTAAGGTGGATCTGCTCAGTTCCAGAAGACTCAATAACAAACTGCCTGACCTTAATTATCTCCTGCATTTGGAACATATCCTTATCTGTGCAGTTACTGAAACTTTGTTTAAATGTTCAGAAAGCACTCCCTTCATAACTGGGTTTTGCACCTTCAGTGCCATCAGAATTGCTAGGGACCATACCACCTCTAGACAGATTCTGAGAGAGAGTCATTGAGTTCCAAATCACACTAAACAGGCCTAACTATTATTATAACTACAGGAAAGACCAGTGAAAAACATCTCTACTTTCCACCAGAATGAATTTATTAATAAAACCTTATAGTGTCGTCTCTAGCGCCTCGGCTGTTGCCTTTACAGAGTAAAAAACATATCCATTAATACATCCACATTATATACACTCTTAACATTTCATACTCCAATAATTCAATTAAACAATTAAGTAAAACTGCTCATAATTACTAATAAAACAATCAATTTATAAAACCCTGCCAATTACACTCTTTGTTTAGCCCCCTGGGCTTTAAAGTTTCATATTTCATGATAAGAATAGCTTATTTTTTCCTTAAAATGTGTTTTAATAAATTTTCGTTACCATACTGGTGTTCTGCTTGTTCTAAAACTGTAACTTTAATTTCCTTAATAATCCCCCCATGTTCCAAGTGAAAATGTTCTGCTACTGGACTCATCATTTTTTTGTTTTTTACATCCCTGATGTGTTCCTTTACTCTCTCTGCTAAACTTCTTTTAGTCTCCCCTATATAATTCTTACCACATGAGCTTTTAATCAAATAAATTACACCCCTACTCAAACAGGAATATACTCCCATGGTGTTAAAACTTTTATCTCCTATTTTTAATGCCTCATTTGTTATATACTGGCATACTGAACATTTTCCACACGGAAACGTTCCCTTTTTAATAATAACATTTCCTATTTTTTGTGTTGGTCTTCTATATCTACCCTGAACTAAAAAATATTTTAAACTGCATTCCCTCCGAAAGGAGACACTGAGTTCTACATCCATTAATGAAGGCACTTCCCTTCTAACTTGTTTCCAAAAACTTTTTACTATTTCATTCATTCTGTTAGAAAAAACAGTATATTTGGTAACAAAAAACATTTTAGAATTTTCTTTCTTTCTATTTATTATTTCAAAATTGTTATTCTTAACAATTCCCTTACTCAGTATACCTTTTTTATCATTTTCATATAACTTCACATAAGTTGATTTAACCTCTTCTGAATTATAACCTCTCTCTATGAAGTTCTACACTATATTTTTAGCTTCAATTTGTGCGTCTTTGACATCACTACATAGTCTTTTAATTCTCAACATTTCTCCATAAGGTATAGACTTTAGAGTATGTTCTGGATGACAGCTAGTGGCATGTAACATCCTATTTATTTGATTAAACTTCCTGTGTATCATAGTGTAGATCTTTTTACCTATTTGTCCTTTCAAAGAAATATCTAAATAACTGATTTCTACACCTATCTGAATTCCATCAAATTTGATTTCATAATTATTATTATTTAAATAGTCCACAAATTCATGAGCCAGATTTTTTCCCCCTTTACAGATAAAAATCAAATCATCTATAAAGCGAAAATACTTGAGCACATATCTATTGAAAAACTGACTTCTGTAAATATATTCATTCTCAACCAGCCCCATAAATAAGTTGGCATAAACTGGGGCAAATGCCGCTCCCATTGCTGTTCCTACCTTCTGTTTATATAACTTTCCATCAAATTCAAAAATGTTATTAGTCAAACAGAAGTATAATAATTCCATAACATATTGAGTCCTAGGTGTATCCCTAAGAAAATGTTGTACAGCTTTCAGACCTAGATGATGTGTAATGTTTGTATATAAACTAACCACATCCGCTGTAATAAAAAACATATCCTTGGTCCACTCTATTCCTCATACTTTATCCAAAAAATCATAGGAATCTCTGATATAAGATGGTAATTTCACTACCTCTGTTATTAACATTTCATGTAAAAAGCTACCCACATTATACGTAAAAGACCCAGGTGCCGAAACTATCGGTCGAGCTGGAGGCTTTTGAACATTTTTGTGTAATTTTGGAACACAAAAAAACTTTGCTACTGTACTATTCTTTATATATAATTTGTGTGTAATATCCTTAGCCATGAAATAATGTAACCTTTCTCCTTTTTTTAACAAATTATATAATTCCTGTTGTGCTTTCACTAAACATGTATCATCTGTAATGCTATATATTTCTTCATTTCTTAAATGTTGTAAACACATCTCTAAATAATCAATTGAATTCATGACCACTAATTTGCCCCCTTTATCAGAGGGCTTAAATATCAAATCACAATTCTGACTCATTTTATGTAATTTAAACCACTCTTCCTTGGTCAAATTATACTTCTTATTACTTTCAACTGCTTCTTTCAGTTCCTTTTCTATAAGAAACTGTAATGCATTGTTGAAACGTTGTATGCAAACATTTTTACAAGGTGGAAAAAATATTTTTAGTTTTAATTTTACTCAAATCAAACAAAGTATAAGCATTGTTTTCCACTTCTGATTCACAAGAATAGTAAAATTCCCCACTAGCAGTTGAATCACAATCACTTTCCACGGAGACAACTTGTTCTCCCTGGTTAGAAAAATATTCCCTCACATTCATTTTACGTACCAATTCTTGAATTTCCCCTTTTACCTCGTATAATCGAGGCAATACAGTAGGTATAAACTTTAAACCTTTGTATAGAATTGTTAATTCCACATCATCAAAAACTTAACTGGAGAAATTAACCACATAGTCTTTCAAATAAACTGGTTGTACCTTATTAATTAGTCCATTTACTTCTCTTGTAACGTCCTTCTCCCGGGTCTCTACCATATTCCTGTCACTGCCAGCCTCTTTTCCTTGTGTTGTAACTGCTGTTATTTCCACCGGAGCCCTGAAAAGTCCTGCGAAAGGATTCTTCCTCTGCTGGTCTTTGTAAAGCAGGAAATTCTTGCTGAAATTCTTCTTCTTCCTCAAACGAGGATGCTCCACTTTCGCCTGACACAAAGCTCCTGTTCTTCTTTGACCCGGAAATAGTGTTGTCTTTTTTAAAGCTGACGCTCCGCCTCTTAGAACGTTGATTGGATACTAGCGTGAAAGCTCTATTATTCTCATAATCACGAATGTCTCTCTGTAATTTGTTCGTCTTCCGATTTAATAACTCTTTTTCATGTATTTTCAATTTATCATTGATGTTGGTTAGAAAAGATTCTAACACTGAATTAGAAGATGTCTTAACAATTTAGGCCTAACTATTAGTTTAGAGTCCATCTCAGGATGCCTTCTATGTCCCATAAAACACATGTAAAGTTCTTAAATGTATTTCACAGGATCTCAATAAACAAGAACTCCATTACCTTAGGAGACTTTAACTACTCCTCAGTAAAGTGTAGCGCCTATAAATAAGTAAATTAAAATAAATAAATAAATATAATGTCTATTGGAATTATTGGAAAAGATAACTGAAATAGATAATAAGGTAAAGTAGATTGGTAAAAGAAAAGCATATCAAATCTGTCACATCAGTGTGTGGAAAGCATGGAGAAATGCTAAATCTTCAGTAGTCAGTTGTAGCACTGTGGTAGAAAATAATGCAGTCTTGAATGGAACTTATTCATATGACTCAGATAGATGTCTTTATCTAAGCCACAAAATTAAGATGTGCTAGAATTTCTAGTCTGAATATAGGAAGTCTTTTCATATCAGCCTGAGAGAACAAATCTAATTGACCGTGGTATAGAAATGACTTTAGGAGTGAATGTGTATTCAAATCTCTATAGACTGTCAGAAGCATAAAAGGAAAGCAGTACGACAACATAGTGAAGGAAGGCCTGTACAAAATGAAGTTTGTCAAAACTTTCAAACAAAACATCAGTGGGTAAATGCTGAAAATGACAGATCTGAGAGCTATTAATTAAAGATAAATTACTGAAAGTAAAATACATGTTAATGCAATAGGGTGCACACATTCTAAACATGTAATTAATGCTAGTTTTGAAGAAAATGATGGAGAATTGTTATGTGAAAAGAGTAAGCAGTTACATCACCTGAACTCTCAGTAGCAGGAACAATCTCAGAAAGTAACAAACAGTAGCTACCAAATTTATTTGGATCTACATATAGTAAGAGAGAAAGAACTAAGATAGACAGTGCCATAAGATGCTGTAAAAGCAAGGATGTGTTCATAGAACACAGTATTAGAGCAGACAGGAGGCCAGGCAAATTAGGTATAGTGTTTCAGAAGTAACTGAATGCTGATGTTCTTCATCTCACATTGCTGCAGTCATAACCTGTGGGTAGTCCGCTGTCCTCGGTCGGCCCGAATACCAAAGTGTTAGGCTGGCGTCGGTCATGGTCGCTCAGATCTGACGTCAGTACACCGTGGTACTAAAGCGCATGACCGATGCCATATCCGCAGTCTTTCTTGCCGCATGGTCCGAAGCAGAAGCAGCGTTTGCAAGTGCCGTTCGGCGTCCTGAAATTTTCGTATACTGAGTTTCAGACCGAAGACCAAGTTGGGCTAAGTACCCGCTAGAATATTTTTGTCTTTTCTTGCCTCAGTTATATCCGGATGTCAGAAAAAGTAAATAATTGTATTTCTTGTGGGAAGTAGATACCTCATAGGGATTACCACTCTCTCTGTATTCCTTGCTTGGGGCCTGAGCACGACGTAGTCGGGTGTCGCTTTTGTGCTAGATTTAATAAGCGCACCATTAAACGCAGGTTAGATTGTGCTAGACTTGTCTTCGGTAAGCGGTGTAATTACAATATGCCATCGGATCCTCCGACGCCCGCTTCTGCTAAGAAGCGTAAAGAAAAAATGCCAAAATCCAAGCAGGATGAGTCGTCCGTTCCGGACGCTGGTTCTTTGGAAACTACGGTGGAATCTGTGGATCCAGCCGAGGTTTCAGCTGAATCTCAGGGGGAGCCTTTAATCTTGCAGGATGTGGCCTCTCAGGAGTCGGGTCAGGCTGAGGGGGCCTCTCAGGTCTCTGTAGTCCCTTCTTTGCATAAGGTGGTTAGGCCTTCTACTTCTGTCTCTAAAGCACCTTCCAAGGTCAGGCCTGGTTTGTCTTCCACTGGTGTCAGCCCTAGTTCTGCAAGTTCTGTACCTAAAAAGCATATGCTGAAGATGGCAGAGGATTTGATTACTTTAATCAGGGGTTCTATGCCCCCTCCAGATAAGAGGCCTAGGGTGGAGCCAGAGGTGGAAGGATTGGAGCATTCCTCAGATTACTCTGAGTCTTCGGCTGAGGACGTTCAGGATTTTCCTCCTTATTCTGATTCAGATGCAGAGGATTCATGTCCTTCTGCTTCCCCTCCAGAGGATTTTTCTTTTTCTGAAACCCTGCATTCCATGAGGGAGCATTTTAAGTGGGAAGGTCAGGATTTCTCAGATTCTAGAAAGAGGCTTAGGGAATTTTTATTTTTACCACAGCATAGGCCATTGGCTATTCCCCCTGTTTTGGATGTTGTACAGGATGTTTTCTCTGAAGCTTCCCTTAATCCTGATTCTTTACCTCCTGCCCCTGTTAAGCCAGACAGGTATTACAGAGTGCCAGAGGCTCATAAATATTTGTATAAGAGCCCAAGAGCTGACCCGGAAACTATTAGTCAGGGACCTGAGGGGGTCAGGGCCTCTACTGTAAAGAATCCAGTTCCTCTGGATAAAGATTCTAGAGCTTTGGATAGGTGGGGTAAAAAAGTGTATATCTCTTCCACTCTAGCAATGAGGGCTTTGAATTGCCAGTTTCATATTCTGAAGTACCAGAATTTTCTCTTAAGTCAGTTAAAATCTAAGGTAGATGCTTTGGCAGAGGGTATAGAGTGTAAGGAATTGCAAGACTTAGTTCATGCCTCTGATCAGGTGGGTAAACATTCCTTGCAGTGTGGTTTTGATGCTCTTCAGGCTTCTTCCAGGGTGGCTGCCACTGGATCAGTTATTCGTAGGCACGCCTGGCTTAAGGATCAGAATTTGTCAGAGCATGTTAAAGCTCGAATTTTGGATGCTCCCCTTCAATCTGAAGTTCTGTTTGGTTCTCCGGTGGAGTCAGTTTTGAAGAAAATGGAGGACAAAGCTAAGTCCATGCAGACAGTTAAGGAATTCTTACAGGTGCAGCCCCCTAAGTTTAGCAGAAATTGGCCTACTAAGGGATGGGATTATCCTTCTTCTGATTTACAGTCTAGGGGCAGATCTAGAAGTGGTAGGGGCAGAGCTCATGCTCAGGGTTCTTTCAGACCGAGGACGTGGAGTTCCCCTGCACAATCTTCAGGTGAGGGCAGGGGTCAGCCTTTTCGTAAACAGACCCAATGACCTGTATCTTCAGCTGCCAGATCCCTCCTGTCTGGCAGCTCCTCTGGGAGGAAAGTTGGCACTATTCAGGCAAAATTGGCTTTTAATCACCCAGGACAAATGGGTGTTGGACATTGTAGATCGAGGCTACAAGTTTTATTTTCACACCTTGCCTCCTTTCAAAGGCATGCCAGGCGTTCCTCCTCAGCAAAAGGTGGAGGCTCACAAGCAGATTTCTTTACTTTTAAACATGGGGGCTATCCAGGAGGTCCCTCCGTCAGAAGTAGGCCTAGGATTTTATTCTTGCCTGTTTCTTGTACCAAAGAAAGGAAACACTTGGAGGCCAATTCTGGATTTGTCTATTCTCAACACATACCTGGACATTCCAAAATTCAAGATATTAACTTTGCAACAACTTCTGCCTCTTCTAGGCAAAGATCACTGGATGGTAACTCTGGATCTCAAAGAGGCTTATCTTCACATTCCTATCAGGCCCAGCTGCAGGAGGTTCCTGCGTTTTCGGGCTGGGACTTTTCATTATCAGTTCTCTGCATTGCCCTTTGGCTTATCTACTGCGCCCAGGGTGTTCACAGAGGTCCTGGCTCCAGTGATAGCCTTCTTAAGGTTAAGGGGAATACAAATTTATCCTTATTTGGACGATTGCCTGATTCTTGCTCAAGACAAAGTCAAGTTACTTCACCATCTACAGTATGTTATGGCAGTGTTAAGGTGCCTAGGGTATTCTGTGAACGAAACAAAGTCCAGTCTAGTACCCTCTCAGGACATGTGCTTTCTGGGTTTAAGACTGAATACAGCCTCTCAGATGGCGTTTTTGACCCCGGACAAACAAAGAAATCTTACCCTTTACTTCCAGCAATTGTCTCTTCGGTCCAGGCTGACTGCAAGGACAGTCCTTCAAGCCTTGGGGTTCATGGCATCTTGTATTCTGGTGCTTCCCAATGCCAAACTGCATATGAGGAAGCTGCAATGGTATCTCAAAAGTGTATGGACTCAACACTGCCACGATTTGGACACTGTCATTCAGATAATACCTTGCATCCAAAAGGAATTTTTGTGGTGGGCTCAGGAATGTCACCTAAACAAGGGACTCTCTGTGACCCAACCAGAGGCGAGTCAGATCTTAACGACAGATGCCTCGGACATGGCTTGGGGAGCACACTTCAATGGAAAATGGGTTCAAGACATGTGGCCTGCCAGACTACAACATTTGCATATCAACATGAAGGAGATGTTAGCAGTCCAATTTGCACTGATGGCCTTCAAGGATCTACTTCACCCAGGACAAGTGTTGATTCAAACAGACAACACAACGGTCATGTGGTACATCAACAAGCAAGGGGGAACCCATTCGTACCCTCTTTGCAGACAAGCTATGATTTTGTGGGAGACTGCTCTCAGTTTGCACCTCACTCTTCAGGCAAGGTTTCTGCCAGGAGCACAGAACTCCTTAGCAGATGTTTTGAGCAGACAGATGGTGGATCCCCACGAGTGGAAATTGGATCCTCATGTTTTTCAACAGTTGACGGTGGCTTGGGGGACTCCAGACATAGATCTGTTCGCTTCTCCACTGAATTACCAACTGCCAAAGTTTTGCACAAAGCTGTTTCCCCCAAAAGCTTTGAAAGTGGATGCTCTATCATTCAGTTGGAACAACCTTCACGTTTATGCCTTTCCTCCTCTGCCTCTCCTTCCCAAGGTGCTATTGAAGGTCAGGCAGGACAAGCCTTGCATGATTCTAATAGCTCCAGATTGGCCACGGCAGCACTGGTACCCTCTGCTGAGGAGTTTAGTAAGGGAGCCTCCTTGGCCTTTGCCATCACTTCCACACCTTTTGTCCCAGGCAGACAATCATTTCCGCAATGTCAAAATTCAGTCCCTGCATCTGACAGCCTGGCGTATTCTGTTTTAGACCCTGGGGGGTCACAGCTTCCTCAACAAGTTTTGAATGTCATTTTGGAGGCCAGACGGCCTAGTACAAGGAAGGTTTATGCTGATAAATGGAGGAGATTTTTTCTTTGGAGCAAAACAAAGAGCTTTGATGTTTCAGTGCCTAATTTGAGTGTTTCACTTCAGTATCTTACAGAATTATTAGACAAGGGTTTGTCTTTCTCCTCTGTAAAAGTTCATGCTGCAGCCATTTCTGCTCACTATGACTGTGACCCACCATTATTCTCTCACCCTTTGTTTAAGCAATTTCTTAGAGGGGCAAAGAACATAAGACCCCCACGTAGAGCTCCTACTCCTTCCTGGGATCTCAATTTTGTGTTGGAAAAGCTCACTTTACCTCCTTTTGAACCTGCAGCTACTTCGGAGTTGAAGTTTTTGTCTTGGAAGACTGCTTTTTTGTTGGCCATTACGTCTGCTAGAAGGGTATCTGAATTACAGGCTCTAATGGCAGTTGAACCCTTCCTGATATTTCATAAGGATAGGGTCTCCCTGTGTACTAATCCTACTTTTATGCCTAAGCTTGTTTCTAATGTGGCCTTAAACCAATCTATTCATTTGCCTACATTTTATGCTGATCCCCAAAATAAGGGGGAAAAAATTTTGCACTCTTTGGATATTCACAGGCAGTTACGTTATTATTTGAGCAGAACTAAAGGGTTCAGACAGTCCCAACAGTTATTCATTTCTTTTGCCTTGGGTTCACAAGGAAAACCTGTTTCAAAACAAACTATTTCTAAGTGGATTGGCCATTGTATTGCTTTTTGTTATTCTCATCATGGTAAGGAGGTTCCGGCTGGAATCAGGCCTCATTCCACTAGGGCTACTGCCACTTCTACTGCTTTTTTAAGGGGAGTAGCTACTAAGGATATTTTGGAAGCAGCTACTTGGAGTTCAGTGCACACTTTTTCTAAACATTACCATCTCCCTCTTTATTCCAAATCTAGGGCTGGGTTTGCCACTGCTGTTTTACAGGGCATGTTAGCAGCTCCTAATGCTATCTGATTTTACCAACCTTCCTTTACCTTTGCTTTGGGATTCTACCCACAGGTTATGACTGCAGCAATGTGAGATGAAGAACATAGTACAGTTTTGTACCTACCATAAATGTAGATGTTCGAAGATCCACATTGCTGCAGTCCAATTTACCCTCCCTCCTTCCCCTCTGTAGTTTGGGGTGGCTGTGTGGCTTGTGGTGTAGCTATGGTTTCTACATTGGTGATTGGGTATTTCTCTATTTTTGGCTTTGGCCTTTCTTTTTAAGGCCTTCTGACATCTGGGGCAAGAAAGACTGCGGATATGGCGTCAGTCATGCGCTTTAGTACCACGGCGTACTGACGTCAGATCTGAGCGACCATGACCGACGCCAGCCTAACACTTTGGTATTCGGGCCGACCGAGGACAGCGGACTACCCACAGGTTATGACTGCAGCAATGTGGATCTTCGAACATCTACATTTATGGTAGGTACAAAACTGTACTTTTGTAATACGCCCAAACAACTTCTACTAACCATCACTACTTTTGACTTGCAACAAGGGGCTTCATTGTCATAATTTGAGCTGTCAGATGAAGTGGCCAGTCGTAAAATAGTAAATTAGAATGCAGTTATTAGTTTGCAGGAGATGTTGATACTATGCCACACTGATGTTACTTGGGCTAATTATTGCCTTACTAATTTTGTTTCTGTGTCCTGTTAGCCTGCATTCCATACTGAAATATTGCTGTCTATTAATCTTTCATCATACAGACATCCCCCAAAAGGGTCTCACTGAGACAGATACCTGGTGTCAAAACCATGGCCTCAAGCTAAATGTCAAAAAGTGTATAGTCATCCCCTTTGAAAAAAGCAAAGTACCCACAAACTACCACAAAGGTGGTGGTCCCCTAAATACAGAAGATGTAATAAGGGATCTGGGGACCCAAGTAGATAGTAATCTCTTCTTTGATAATCACATTGCCAAAGTGGTTAGAAAATCCTTCTATGTGGCCCACCTAATCACAAAAGGGTTTGCATCCAGATCAGAAGAGGTCACTGTGCCCCTTTACAGGTCTATATTGAAACACCGAATGCTGAAAACAGCGAACGATGTTTCATCGACACATTTTCAGCGAAAGCTGAAAATGTCGAAACCACAGAACAGCAATTTCTTTCCCAGGGAAAGAAATCGCTGTTCCAACCCAAAAAAAAAAAAAAACATTAAACACTTCCAAACACATACCCTAACCCTAATTATATCCCCCCAAAAAAACAGTAAACAACTAAATACACATATGCACATGACCCAACCATACATCTAACGAAAAAAAACAGTAAATATTTTAAAACATATGCATTTAACTTAACCTGCACCCTAACCCTAAGGTCAGCAGCTCTTGTACATTTACATAAACAGTTCCAAACACATACACACTTACCTTAACCCTAATTCTACCCCCACAAAATAAAAGTAAACAGCTAAAAACACATACACAACGCAAAATAAAAAACAGTAAGCACTTTCATACATATGCACTTACCTTAAACTGCACCCTAACCCTAAGGTCAGTAACTGTTGCACATTCACACTCAGGAGCTATACCGGACAAGGGACCACACTACACTTCAGAATACGGCAAAATAACAAAGTGGTCAAGCGACTTCTTTCCCAGGGAAAGAATTTGCTGAACAGCCGCTTTGCTGTTTTGCCTGTTTGCTCTACATGTGTCGACAAAAATGAATTCGACAAAATGCATTTTTGTCGTTCTAATAGGAACCCCCCTCTACGCATCATTCATCAGACCCATCATAGAGTACAGTGCCCCATTTGGGATGTACCTTACAAGACACCTGCAACAGCTGGAAAGACCACAGAAGTACCTCACCAAGAGGATCATTGGCCTCAAACAGATGCCCTATGCAGCTCGACTGAAGAAACTCCAGCTGTACTCGGTTGCATACCACCTACTCAGAGGTGATATCTGCCTGACATACAAGGCCATGTCCAACCCAGAATTGAAGGACATGTTCCACCTAAAGAAAACCATATCCCCTCGAGCCACACGCTCTAGGGATCTAAACCTCACCACAACAATAAATAGGATGTTCTGGAGGGATAGATTCCTGTCCCAGAGACTTCCCATGCTCTGGAACAAGATTCCAATCTACATTAGGCAGAGCTCCTCGCTAACACTCTTCAAGAGAAACCTTGATGAGTGGATGGGAAACAGAAAGTTTACCCTGGGAATCACTTCAATGGCTCTCCTGGACAGAGGCACAGGGAACTAATCTAAGGGGGTGGCGAAAGCCAACACATTTTGGCTAGGTTTATAAATGCCTTCAGGCAGATAGTCTAGTACCTACCTATGAACCTGTGAACCTAAAAGAATCACAGGCCTAAAGCAGATGCCCTATGCTGACCATCTAAAATAACCCCAGCGATACTCTGTGGCATATCGCCTACTCAGAGGTGATCTCTGCTTAACATACAAGGCCATGTCAAACCCTGAGCTGTTGGAGATGCTCCACTTAAAGAAATCCCAATCCCTCAGAGCCACATGCTCCAGGGATCTATCCCTTGTCATCACAATGAACAAAACATGGTGGAGGGATAGGTTCCTGACCCAGAGTCTCCCCATACTCTAGAATAGACTGCCCATACATGTCAAGCAGAGCGCCTCCTTGGCCCTCTTCAAAAGGAACCTTGATGATTGGATAGGAGATAGGAAATTCACCCTGGGGATCACGTCAGTTGCCCTGCTAGACAGGGGTCCAGGGAAGTAAATATTGTGGGAAGAAATATCCAGGGAATTGTTATGGCTAAGCTTGTATAGGCCCTAGGACCGATAGCCTAGTACCAACCTATGAACCTATGAACATGGATTCAGTCTTCATCCTTAAGTAGATGTGTTGTCCAGGTCCTATAGCCCCTCCATTTGACTTCAAAACCTGTAATTTTGAGCTTGGGTGTGTGGGGGCGGGGGGGGTCATGTAGGATTCTAGTTCAATAAATACTATATTTGATATAAATAGTGTAAAATGCTCTATTTCTGAGTATTTCAGCAGTAAAACATTGTTAAAGCCATTGTTTTCTGTAAATAGTATGCCAACAATGCCATCTCTTTAAACACACTCTGGTAATGCTATGTCTTAGTTAGAGAAGGAATTTCTGCATGTTGGGTTAATGGATCTTTACAAGACAAATGATGTAAATTGTTCCTGTATAAAAGAAGAGCTTTTCTAAGCCATGGCTGATTCACCAGAGTCTCTAAGCAGAAGTCCATTGTCCTGTGTACCAGATTTGGTAGAGAGTTGATAGTGTCACTAGTGGGAGGCTGTTTGTTCTGGACTAGAGGTTGAGTGGAAACTGTCATTATGCCGTAGTCAGAGGTAAGTCCTTATGCATGGAGAGGGATTCCCAGGTAAGAAGAGCATCTCTAACTATGTACAGTGGGAAGCTCTAGAGAATCTATGTGATTATGGGCCTGGAGTGACATGCTGTGGGTGAGTAAATGCTTTCTTTGAGACCCAGCAACAAATTCATCTTAGCTGAACCCGAAGTTGTCTTTATATTTGGACTTTTTACTTGAATAATAGAGAAATCTGTACGTGGGTATTGTCAACTGATGAGACTATATTTTTGAGGGGGTCTATATTAGAACATCAAAGTTTCCAGAACTTCCAATGTTCTAATATCGAACCCTATTCAGTGAACGCCGAAAATAGCGAAGTTGCAGAAAACTGAATTTTTTCCCAGGGAAAGAATTTGGTTGTCCATTTCTGTCACTTCGCTATTTTCAGCGTTGTGGTGGAATGTTACAGGTTGGGTTCAGGTAAGTGTGCAATTGTGTGGACGTGAGGGTTAGGACGGGGTAGGTGAGTTAGGGTTAGGGCGCGGGTGAGGTGAGTGTGTGATAGTGACGGACCTTAGGGTTAGGGTTTGGGTTAAGGTAAGTGGATAGTTGGTGGTGTGTGTATAGTTTAGTGTAGGGTTAGATGTAAGATTTTAGGTGTATGTGTGTGGATTGCTGTTTGTTTGGTGTGCTTATGCTGTGTGTATGTGTTTCGGAACAGCAATTTTTTCCCTAGGAAAAAATTTGCTGTTCTGAATGTTCGATGTTGTCAGCGTTTGCTGAATTGGGTTCAATATTAGAACATTCGAAGTTCTGAAACTTCAGTGTTCTAATATAGACCCATTTTTGAGTATATGCTTTGCAACATAGAAAAAGGAAATGTTTAAACTGAAGAAAAGTTGCATTTTTATTACTTCTTTGTCCACTATCAAAATAATACACATAATACAAATATAAAGGGAAATAATGAGACAATGCATTAAAGAATATGGGAAAAGTTAAGGGAATATGAAAATGTGTAATGACGTAATTAAACTGAATGAAAATATCAACAAACTTTAAATCAAAATGTATCAATAACATTATACAAATTAAACTTTCATCATATGTTATTCTCCAAAGTTTGCATATATTATATCAAACATTATATTAATATATTATTCATTGCATTAATCTTTTATTCTTTCCATCACTGTGTTGCATTACTTGCCATCTTACTTTATGGTTGTGTGTTTTGAGAATTACGGTTGTATTTTCTACTGCACAATTGTTTTATGATAGGTTTATCTTTCATAGTGCTCCTACTGATGTCATTACTATCTCATATTGTATTGTTAATTAGAAATTCTGGCTTGTTCTGTCCAACCTGGATTATGGCTGAAAAGAGTCAACTGACCAGCCCACTTATCCAGTCAACAAACAGTAAATAATTATTAGCTAATAAATAAAAAACATGTCTAATCTTAATAGAATTGACCTTAACCAAAATCCAGGAAACATTGATTAGTCTGTGATGTGGAAGACATCTTTAATGCTTTTAAGGATTATTATGAAAATGTCAATAATTATTAAACTGAAACAATAAATGACAAATTTTAGACTTTTATAAAACAAGATGTTAGAAATTGTCTAAAAATACTAACATATTAAAATCAATATAACAAATAACAAATCAAATTAAAAAAGTAATAAAAAAGAATAAAACTCCAATAACATATTTTCAGACACAAAGTCATACAAATCATGAGGAAGCATTTCATTGTACAATTAAAAAACACAATTCCTTCTTCATAAAGATAAATTAATAACTTTAGTATTAAAAAAGATAAAAGTCCTATTTTATGCTAATCTTATAAGACTGTATCATTATAAAATGTAGATTATAAATTGTTTAGATCTACCAATACAGGCATTATTAGAATTTTTATACCCAAATCAAATAAATATAGAGTAATCATAATTTATATTCAGTTGTCAAATACAAGATAAAATTAAAAGCTGTTAACATTAATTGATGATGTGCATTATAACAGTAAGCAATTACCAACAGTAAGTCTTGATATTGAAAAAGCCTTGACAAATTAAACATTCTATTTAAAGTTATAGAAAACTTATATAATGTCCAATGAAAAACAAAAAGAAAAGACAAACTCAAATAGAATAGATTCATTCTGTAAATACTCGGTGACTTATACTAATCTTACCTTTATAACATGGTTGAGCATAGTGTATATAGTTAGATGTTATAGTTATATGTTTAAATGTGTATGTTCAATTTATTGACATATATTCTTAATTTATGAGATTGGCATAAGAAAATGGATTAATTTAATTAGTATGTCTTTAATTTTTACACAAATAAATAAAATGTCTTTTTTTGGCATGTGTTCAGTGAATTTGTCAACTCCCAGATTCTTTTATATATCTTAGACATTCAAACAAATTGAGAAAGGCTAGGCTATAACAGTTATATCCAAGGAGATCTTTCATTTATAAATTTGGTAAGCACTTTCATCTTACTCAATTAATCCCAGATCTGATGAAGTTTTGCGAATTAAGTGATTTATAAATAAAAGATCCCCTTGGACACAACGGTTATAGCCTAGCCTTCCTTGGTTTGTTTGGATTGAAGTTTGTGTTATTTTTTGTATTTATATCACTGACATTGTGATATATAACTGAAATTACATTTAATGGGAGAATACAGCATTTACTCCATTTCCTGTGATACATTTATTAATTTACCCCTTGAAGGGGGAGAGGCAACATGAAATAATATGTCATGGTTATATGATGGTTTGATGAATATCAGTTCATCAGGGACATAATTCAGTCACAGTCCATGAAATGCAAAATTCTGCATCTGAGAATACTAAGAAGTGTTATTTGCTGTGTGCCTTTATACCCTGTCTTTGTTGCTGTGGTAATCCTGAGTTTGAATACAATAGTGAGGGGTACAGTCTCTACATGGTTCCACTTTGAAAGCACGAGATCAACAATTGTGAGTTCCATAAATAAGAAAAAGAAAGTATGATTGCCAGGTAAATGAATCAAATCTTGAAACTTACTTTAATGACATCAAAGCCCCCTCCCTGCACTCCTGTTATTGGCGCCTGTTCTTCCCACATCCCTGTTAATTATGAATACTAACTCAGAGATTGCTGCACCTCAGAGTAAGTAGATTCTAGGGTGCCCAATGTCAGCTTTGGTATGGGTACGCCATATTCACACCTTCTGACTGTTTCACAGATTATAATTGCAGAACTTGCATTTTCAAAATGAACCCCTCCATACACACATGCTCACAAATACATGGGAATGTAGTAGATTTAAAGTATAGGCTTCATTTTTTTATGTAGTTTCGGTTCAAGCCAGTGCCCATAAAAGTGCATTTCTGTTTTGAATGGTAGAATAGAAGGTTTTCACAGGGGAGCAGCATGACAGGTGACTGTTTCACATGCGTTTATATCATGCTGTCGAAAGATGAAAATAGCGAACGCTATTTCATCAAACCTAAAATATTTAAACCATATAATATCGAACATTCAGAACAGCGAATTTTTTTCCAAGGAAAAAATTTGCTATTCCGAAACACATACATGTAACACAAGCACGCCTAGAAAACATCAATACACACACATACACTTAAAATCCTACAACTAACCCTACACTAAATTGTACATACACTACTATCTATCCACTTACCTTAACCCAAACCCTAACCCTAAGGTCCGTCACTATTGCACACTCACCTAACCTGTGCCCTAACCCAAACTCACTTAACCCGCCCCTAACCCTAATTCACCTAACTCGCGCCCTAACCCTAACTCACCTAACCTGCGCACTAACCCTAACGTCCACACAATCGTACACTTACCTGAACCCGACCTGTAACTTTCCACCACAGCGCTGAAAATAGCGAAGCCACAGAACCGGCCAACCAAATTCTTTCCCTAGGAAAGAATTCGGTGTTCTGCAGCTTCTCTATTTTTAGCGTTCACTGAAAACAGGTTGATATTAGAACATTCAAAGTTTAAAAATTTCGATGTTCTGATATAGGCCCTTTCACATAATCACATTTTAGAAGAATCCCATAACAATTCATTCTTTGTAGGACATTTTTGTTGGTTGTCATTATAATGCACCCTTTCTCATGTTTTACTTTCTTCTGTAGAATGTAGTACTATGTAATTCTTTAAATTTTCTTCTTTTCTAGATGTAAAAATATTTTCTTTTTAGTCTGTGGTTTTCTATTTAGTTATTTTTTTTATTTCTGTCACTATAACAATAAATAGACGGCAACTTAAAAAAAATGCAGATTTTGTATCACTGTGCTTTACACTGTAGAAAGGGTTGTTTTCATCAGATACTAAAATGGAGGCTAAGACATTATTGCCATTCTTTCTTTCCAAGGGGAATAAGTGGGACTGTGGAAACATTATGGTAAGCATTTGAAATGTCAGTACCCACTAGACTGAGTCCCAAAACACAGAGACTGAATGACCCAAAGATGGGACTTACATGGACTAAGTCCGAGATGCCACTTCTTGAAATACTGGTGATCTCAGAGTTGGTATATCTAAGTTGGGGTATTGTGGGGAGATGCAGGGAGGCACTTGGCAATTCAAGTGCTGACATTTCAATAGGGAGCCAAACATTACTGTTGGTAGAAGAAACAGTCCTGCAGTCGAGGTTAAAGTTTCTCCAGCTCGTTTAACCTCTACATGTATTTTATCTATAAAGAACAGAACAGAACAACTGGTTTCTGAATACATATTTAACTCTTTTTTAGGGAAATTTGTATCAGGGCCTCTTTTGGCTTCAGAAGTTGTCATTGGCAGTGGGAGTCCTTAAAGACAATAAGCTTATATTTTGAATGTTCCCATTGTGGGAATAAAGCTTTCCATTACTTGTTAGTTCCCAGTCAAAGGTTTCCTTAAGTATTTTAAATAGAAATATGTGATAGCTGAAAATACACTTCTCAATCACGAAGGAACTGTTTAATCTCCTTGAGGCTTAAAAAGTGTTTGCAACTAGCAAACAGAACAGCCATAGCAGGTCTCTTACACTTGTACAACAATGCATTTTAGTGAAGTTCTGTGTTTGTGGGCTCACAGGCGCCTCTGAGCAGTGAAATGTTGCATGTCTTTCAGCCTACCCATATATGTCTATCCCAGAGTAACCATAAACCATAATGCATGCAAAGTAGACACTACCAAAAAGATACATGAGGCAATATTAACAGTGTTATAAGTACCTGTAAAAAATCCTCTTTACGCTGAAAATAGCTAGTGCATTCACAGTTTTTACACCGTTATTGTAATATGTTATAATGCACACAAACCAAGGAATATATATTTCTTTACAATTTGGCAAATGATATTTCATATCTCAGGAGCGTATTTATAAGATAGAGAAAATAAAAATATACTTATTTATATAACAAACAATATAAATTATAGAGACTATCTATTATGAAATACAGTTTACAGTACAAATGTCAATGAATACTTCCTTTAGCATCATCTAAGCTTTCACTTGATATCATATAATAACTTGTAAGTCAAATGTTTTGGAAGTATTAATGTGCCTAGAAAATAATGCATATTGACATAATTACTAGCAAACAGCTGCCAATATCTTTAGTTGAGTGAACAGTGAATGAACAGTGACAATATAGTGTTCTGTCTCCCACCACATTTCACATCATGTATCTCTCACTTATAAAATATGAATGCAAACATGAAAATATGAATAACAAGTGACAAACAACGATTAGTGTCTCAATTGCAGAACATCCTAGATTAACAATCTTAGTGCTGTTTTGTTTCATACACTGTGTCCTTTCTCAGACAGCAGTTAAGGAAGTCACCCTCCAAACAATGACATGGCACCATAAGAAAGTATGGGGTGTTAAATGGAAGCATAGAAAAAGGCACTATGGATGTGATTTACTGATAATGAAACCTTTTAAAGTACACTGGAATCTGCTAAAGCTTGCATTATACATTGCATTCCAAAATTAAGATTAAGACCTGCAAGTCATGCTTGCCCACACCTGCAGTGCAAGGTAATTTTTCAGTCCAGGAAAGCAGAATACTGTAAGCTATCATATATCTCAAAAGGACTGTTCGCTAATCTGATATTACTTCAACTTCTTCTGTGTTAAGTACCAGTTACAGATCCCTTTACCTTGTCAATATAAATTGGCAGTTTGGCCACTTTATTGAAGTATGTGTGTGACATACAGTATGAAATTTTACAGCATATCTGATTAGACATAGATATAGATAGATATGGCTATCTATCTATATATCTGTCTATCTATCTATCTATCTATCTATCTATCTATCTATCTATCTATCTATCTATTAATCTATCTATCTATCTATCTTTATTTAATATTTGTTTACTGGGAAAGTCTGACTGGGAAAAGCCCATTTTCAGAGGAGGCCTGGGGAGAAATGCTCTAGATGCAGGTCTTTATCTATCTATCTGTATGCCTCTATCAAGTAGAGCCACACTGGAGTGATCCCCACAATGAATTTACTATTTCCCATCCACTCATCAAGATTTCTCTTGAAGATGGCCAGTGAGGTGCTCTGCTTGACATGTATGGGAAGTCTATTCCAGAGCATGGGCAGTCTCTGGGTTATGAACCTGTCCGTCCAGCATGTTCTGTTGTTTGTGGTAATGAGGTTGAGATCTTTGGAGCATGTGGTGTGGAGGAATTGGGATTTCTTTAGATGCAGTATTTCTAACAGAGCTGGGTCAGACATGGCTTTGTAAGTCAAGCAGAGATTGCCTCTTAGTAGACGATATGAGATAGAAAATAGCTGGTGCTTTTTTTTAGTCTGTCCATATAGGTTATGTGTTTAAGGCCTAGAATCCTCTTTGTGAGGTACTTTTGTGGCCTTTTCAGCTGATTGCATGTGTCTAGTGAGGTACATGACAAATGGGGCATTATATTCAATGGTTGGCCTAATGAGGGAAGAGTGGAGGGAGATGATGACCTCTTTCTTCCTGGATGCAAAACCCTTGGTAATGGGATGTGCCACATAGAAGGACTTTCTGACCACAGTGGCAATGTGGTGGTCGAGGAGAGGTTGCTGTCAACCTGCATCCCCAGATCTCTAATAATGCCTTCAGTGTTCAGTGGGCTCCCATCGATGTGGTAATTAGTGGGAACTGACTTTTTCCCAAAGGAGATGACAACGCATTTTTTGGCATTAGCTTAAAGCCATGGTTTCAACACCAGTTATTGATCTCTGTAGGATGTCTACATCACTTGGGGAGTTAATATTGGCTCTCCACTTGCAGTTGTCTGCAAACTTGGTCAGCCAGAGTCTCTCCGTGTTGGTCTGGACTTCTGAGAAGTAGATGCCAAACAGGAGAGGACCCAAGACCGATCCCTGTGGGACTCCACTCATGACTGGTCAGCAGTCTGACTTGGAGTCCACTACTTTCACACTGTGGGTTCTATCTGTGAGCCAATTTGCAACCCACCTAGTGATATAGGGGTTGATGCCTAGTTTGGTGAGTTTATCAATAATTCCTGAGTGGAGAATGGTATCAAAGGCCTTGGCCAGATCGAGGTGGGCTGTATGAACTGCCTTGCCCTCGTCCACATCTCTGGTGACTGACTCAAAGAAGTCAACTAGGTTGAGCAGGCATGATCTACCTTTCACAAAACCAAATTGAGTGGGATCTAGAGTTTAGAGATTCCCTATATCCTTGTTAATTAGGTCCATGATGATGCGCTCCATAGCCTTACATATCAGACTTGTCAGGCTAATGGGGCGATAATTCCCAGGGTCAGTAGTGGCTCCCCCTTAATGGAGAGGGATGACTGTAGCAGTGCACCATTCGGTAGGGACAAAACCTGAGGTGAGGCTGTAATTGAAAATGGCACACAGATGTGGTGCCAGTTTACTTTGTAGTTCATGTAGAACACATCCAGGGATATTGTTGTGTCCCATGGAAGCTGTATTCTTGGCCTTGGACAATGCAGCTTTAACCTGTGCTGCAGTAATGCTGGGTGCTTGGCATTCCTCCAGTATTGTGGTTGGTCCTTTAGGGGGAAAGAGAGGGGTAAAATTGGCACTGAATCTGTCTGCCAGTATGTTGGCAATATCTGTTGGCTCAGTATAGGAGGTTCCATTTTGCAGTAATTCAGAGCAAACCTGAGTATTGCCATGGAGATTCTTGATATAACTATAGAAGGCTTTGTGGTTGTTTTTAGTGTATATATACACTCATGTGCATGCTTAAGCACACACACACACACACACACACACATATATGTATGTGCTTGTGTGTGTGTGTGTGTGTGTGTGTGTGTGTGTGTGTGTGTGTGTGTGTGTGTGTGTGTGTGTGTGTATAATATATATATATATGTGTATATATATATATATATATATATATACACATATATAAACACTATATGAGCCAAAAGCAGAGGATATAGCTCTTTAAGGGAATTCTTTACATAAATGAATTCTGTTTTTATCTATTCTCCAGCCAGTACATTTAAACAGCACCGTGCAAAAATGCTAGTTATTTCTGTTATGGCTGAATACATTCTGTACTACATATCATAAGGCTGACAGAAGGTGGCAAGTGACAAGTCCTTGATCAAAAGCCATTCGTCTTGAATTAAAAAATGAGTGCTGCTGGGCTTTGAAATTTCTCAGCTAATAACTTCTCCAGCTGTAAACAAAGTGAAGGTTTCAGCATTTCCTAGAAGAGATAAGCTGTTATAGTGATTTGGTTATGAATAATTTGACCATGAAAGTATTACGCACTGTTTTACATTACAAGAGAATAATCTAACTCACAAATTAAACTTACATTATTGATTCAATTGTTCTCCTCACTTTAAGTCAATAATTAAATGGAATTAGATTGGCTGAACGCATGTGTAAAAGACATACTTTCACACGTCTTGTTTATAAATTCGAGAATATTGTCAGTGTTTATGCGAATGGCATACACAGTCAGAACATTTTTGTTAGAAAATTCTAGCATAAGGGAAATATGCATGATCTAGAAAGCAAGATAATTATTACTTATGATGCATGTTTACCGCTTAAGCATTCAAATATTCAGTAGCAACAATACACCAAAATAAGAAATAGGATTGAAATTTTCTGATAGCAGGATTAGGTGTTCTTAGTGAAGATCAATTACTGTAGCTATTCTGGTGGTATTAACATGAGTTTGGTGGAGAGAAAATCTGTTCTGATATATGATTTAAGAATATAAGCACATCTGCAGACTTTGTTAAAAGTCCACTTTACTGCATTCCTCCATAACTGAAAGCTGCAGAGGTTATGTAGTTATGTAGGAATACAGCACAGTGGACTACTGATATAAAAGGATTAACATTTCTGGCATACAGTTTAAATCTGTGATCCTGTTGAAGCTGGGTATATTCTATCTGATGTGGAGCTGACAAGCTATAAGAATCTAAGGCTTTTCTGTCATCACTGTACAAGGTTAGTATGCAGCAGTAAAATATTTTGGAAATAGCAATGAGGTGAGTGCCATTTGTGCTTCCATAAATGCAGTTTCTACTTAGGAATAATGCAACACACAGTTTGTCACATTCCAAAAAAAATGTATATTTGGTCATGTTTCCATTCCTCTTTGATTCTGTTCTCACAGCATTAGTCTTTTCACTGACTTGATTTATTTCCCTTATATGTGTGTATTTATGAGTGTGTATGTATATACAATATACTGGACATTTCCTGATTTACAGTGTTCCAGTAATACAGTTTTAATCCCTGTTACCTAATAGTATTTACTGGCACACTTCTCTTTCACAAATCACGCCATGGTAATCAGTGATTACATTTCCTCACCCTTTGCCAAGAAGAACAGCATATCTACTATTATGACACTTAGGCGTCATGTTAAACATCAATTAATGATTTCTCTTTTGTACCACAGGCTTTATTTTTTGTGTGTTTTCAAAAATATTTGATAAGCAGTTTCTGTTGCCTAGTGGAATGTTTTTATCCTATCTACCCATGTTTCATTCCAAAACAAAATGTCTAATCATCTATTAAATTTGATTCCCTCTTTATACACATATATTCATATGTACACAGAAGAGAGAATGAGAAAGAGACACACACACACACACACACACACACACACACACACACACGCACGCATGCGCACACACACACACACACACACACACACACACACACACACACACACACACACACACACACACACGCACACATGCACAATGTTTACCTTTTCTCTGTTGTGTCATGAAATCAATGACCTGATTCCATGGAATATCATTTTCTATAAACACTATTCATACCCAGTCCACCATAATACTTACAATTTCCAAGGTCTTTTCTGCAGTAACACATTTATTACATTTCACTGAAGTCCCAGCCATAGATGGCATTATTCCTTCTGCTAAGTCCTTTGTTACTGCCGTTATATTTGCAGTAAGGATAACAAAATATTTCAAGTATCACTGCAGTTTTATATGAAAGTGACTCATAAAGTATCCAGGCAGGAGCTTGTTCTAGACCACAATAGTCTCTTTGAGGCAAATTGAGTCATTCACAAATTTATTATTTATAAGAGCTGGGGAAAACTTCTAGGATTACACTATTTAGCTATGGTCAGGCATCTAGACTACAGCAGATGACTATGGGGAAGAACTGTTTATAGTTTTGCAGTAATCCATACTCTGTTCTAGGCCCAAATACTTTGAGAAATATACACTGAGACAAGGTAGCACACTCGCACCCTGGCCTTTGGTGCTAGAAAATTAGACATCAGTGGGTTCTATTCCCACATCAAGTACTTCATTCATTTTCCAGTACTGACACTACAATGTAGCATTAGGGGGGTACTGCACTCCTGAGTGTTCCATCCTTCAGATGAGACATTAAACCTTAGTCCTATCTGGCTCAGCTGGTTGTAGCTCAGGTGACATAAAAAATCTCATGGCACTTATCAAAAAATAGGTTTTATTCATATATTTCCATATTTATGAGAAAAATATTTGTACTATTTACGTATGTAGATGAACATATATACACTCTTATTAATATTTTATGTCACAGACCCATATACTTTGCAGAATTCAACCCCTGATTTTTTTTCACTTATATCCATTTCTTAATTTCACTTATTCCATCTGGCAGAATACATTTTTTATTAACAAAACCTCCTCTCTTCTTGCTTTCTATAATTCTTATATAATCCCAGATACTTTCATAATAAATCTTTAAATATTTTCCTTTTCACTTCTTTGTAATAGCCATATAATATCATGTCTGTATTTGCTACCCTCATATCACTCAGAATATTTTTAAATCCAATCCCACACCTTCTTAGCCATTTCACAATATAAAAATATATTTCTGAAGTCTCCAACTCTTTACATACACAATAAACTTTCTGCCTTAACTTTATTTGCCATAGGACCCTTAACTAGGAACTTGCCCAAATTCATTATTATTAACCTTTTCATTTATTTAACCAGTTTATCTTAAGGCTCAACATAATAATAGTCCATCATTATTTTTTCATACAATATCATCCTTTTTTTCACAACATATTCTTATATTCAGTTTCCACAGCAAAATGTTACTCTGCCACTCATATACCTGCTCATTCTTTATTTTAGCTACTCTTTAACTTTCTGTCATTTTCTTCTAAGAATTCTCATTCTTCTCATATATAAGTTAACTTATATATTTTGGGGGTGTTCTGGCACCCTTCTGAAAATCCAAAATAAATTTAATGAAGCTATATGTACAATTTGGTTATCAATCCTAAACCTCCCATCTTCTTACAAAATTCCTCTTCTAACGGGATTTAGCCTAAACTTTTATATTACAGAAAAATATCTGCAATAGTTAACTTTTCTTTTTCAGCAGAAAATGTAAAAACCCAAGCCAAATATCATAACTTTACTAATATAATTATATTAATAAGATAATCCTTCTTACTAAAAGAAAACTTAAATGTTTTCTACAAAATAGCAATATCTTTAATTTTTTCCAACATTTTCTGCCACTGTTCCTCTTTCACCTCCATCCTTCCAAATCTAACACCCAGTATAGAAATCTCTGTCACTGAAAAATAAACACCTTATCTCTTTACCACATTGTCTTTCTTTTCTCTTTACTAAATACAACCCTATATTTCTTAATAATTTTGCTATTACCACCAAAACCTCTTTCATCCATGCTTTATTTTTTGCAACAAGAACCAAATCATCTGCATAAAACATCATAACAGGAATTCCCACACTACCTCCTATAAAATATTTAGAATCTTTATATTTCATTTCCAACTGCCACAAAATAATATTCATAACAATCACAAACAGAACCAGACTCGTAAGGCACCCCATCTAACTCCTCTCTTAACCTCAGTCCTTTGACTTAACTCCCCATTCAACAAAATTCTTACCAGAATAGTTAACAATTGTAGAATATTTCTACTAATTCCACATGCCTTTAGCATTTTCTTAAATGTTCTTGCACTATACTATCAAAGATCTGCATTGTATAACCCACTACTATCTTCACATCGCTCTGCCTTTTTAAGATATCATCCACTACCTCTCTTATGAACCATAATATTTCCTGACTTTGCTTTCCTTTTATACCATATAATTGTTGCACAGTATACCCTTTCAATGTTTCAGATTTATTAGCATTATTTTCATCACTGTTTTATAATCTATGTTGTTCTTTGTTATAAGATACCAACACCTAATATATTTTGTATAAGTTTTTACCAGTCATGTTTCATTACAGCATCATGTATCTCCTCATTTTGTAGACCTTTCTGCATCCATTTATTCAATACATCTGGAAACATATTTTGTCCATTCTCCTTTCATGTTTGTATATATTTTATATCCAATTCCATCTATACCTGGAACCGAATCAAAATTAACCAATAACAAGACTTCAGCCTATTCTTGCATAAGAATATGTCTTTCCAGCCCCTCTAACACTTGTACTTCAGATAGCTTTTATCTTCCACCTGCTTTCATCTTTCCATTCTTCTTAAACCTTGAAGCAAAATATCCTACTATTATATCCAGAATTTCTTTTTGTGTGCATTTATCATTACCTTTACTATCCAGCAATAACCTAATTAACTTTCCTTATTCCTTTGATATTTTGCTAAAAGGGACAAACCTCTTTTCTCCTTCCTTTTAAATAATATTCTATACAATTTTAACATATTTCTTTTTTTTTATTTTTTCATACAATTATCTTTTTTCCAAAAAAAATACATTACTGTTTTCCAGCATTTCACCATACTTTTTAGCATCCATGTGTGTTCTGCTTGTTGACTCCTTCTCATCCCTCTTTCCACCCCAACAAATACCCTTTTATATTTTTCTTTTAACGTTAATCTCTAATCTGCACAGGACTTAAAGAAGTATTGTATTGTGATATGAACTTCTATAACTGACTTACCCTACTTGAATTATTCACTATCCAAAGTATCATCCATTATCTTTTTAAAGCATTTTCCATTTTTTATATCTTTACTGTTTTTCCTCACCCTCTATTCAGATAGCTAAATGGTCCCATAAATCTCATAATTATAGTTCAGCCATTAACTTCCTCTAATTATTTTGAAAAACATGCAGTAATTTATTTCTGTGCTTATATTCCCTCTAAAATATGTGCAGTTCCTTTCTTTCCCTACACATAGTTGTTCCATTTTCCATAAATTAAAACAATTTTTTTTATCATCTCCAGGGACATTTCTTTTTCTTCTTCTAATACCATAATTTATGTCTCCCATAAATTTCATAAATCCATTTATTACCACATATGGCAGCAATTTCTCAAATGTCAACGGGTCTATATTACATGATTGAAGTTTCAAAACTTCGAATCTGATATGGTCGACACCATATGATTGAAGTCTTGAAACTTCAAAAATGTAATCAAAACACAGCAACCTACACAAATAAACCATTTAAATGCTCTACGCAGGAGGGCAAGCTACTTAAATATACCAACTCCAAGATCGCACTACAGTGCAGTAAAGGGAAATCTTCCCTTTCCGTGCTGTACGGAAATCTCCGTTAAAAGATTCAAAGCTTCAAGACTTCGATCATATGGTGTCAACCATATCAGATTCGAAGTTCTGAAACTTCGATCTTCTGATATAGACCCAATTCCTCCTCCTTCTCTTTCACCATAGTACATGCGTATATAAAAGTGTAGCTAGGGTGGTGTGAAGGAGCCAGCCGCTCTGGGTGAAAGGAGTTAGGAGTCCTGATCAGCAGTTGTTTAGGGCGCTTTATTACAGTACTGGCATTCAGAAATGACTGAATACCAATACTGTAATTAGTGCTGGAGCTAAAGCACTGAAGCAATGAAGCACTTAGTGGTATTGTCACTGTAGCAAACTTTTTTGTCTGTACAACTTAGTCAAATTTGGGAGAAGAGTCATTGTGCTAGGTTGAGGAACAACTTAGTGTTGAAGAGTGCCAGTTTCTGGAACAGTACTGGGCACCCTTCTTTCTCCTTGTTCTATTTCACCTTTAGAATCATTCTCTGCCTACAAGTTCTCAAAGTTATTTTCACTAATAATATCTTTTTCTTGGAAGCCCACCTGTATGCTTTTCAAGTCTTCATTAAACAACTTCCTCCTTTGCCTCAGTATTACCACATTCTACTTCTTATTTAAACATCTTCATTCTAACATCAGGAACAGTCTTGGCCCCCTCTTTTCTTGTTGCGCAATCTCTTCTCCCTATTCACAATCAAATAAAAAATGGCCAGTTTTCTTAAATTTTCTACATTCTATCTTATAGTATTGCATAGTATGTCCCTCTTTCCCACATTAATTGAATGTGCAGTATCCCCACAAAAATAACAAGCACTGCTGCCCACATCTTAGTATAGCTCTGCGTCAAGAAATAAAACAATACTAGGATAGTGTAATACTTTGTCATTTTCAGTTTTCAAAATAACTTCACATTGCCATCACCCATTCCATACATTTATCTCACCTTTTGACTTTTTAACATTTTTCATCTCTTTACACATTTCTTGTAAAAAAAAATCCTAATTTTCAATTAACATATCAATTCTAAACTATATATTCCTTTTATACATTTGCAATCTTTGTACTGAAAAAACAAATTCATTCCAGGCTTACTCATTTTTTTTTCATATGTGTCAAAGCATTTTTGCAACAAATGAACAGTCTCAAAAGTCACATCACAAAATGTCTCTTTCCCCAAATGCTGTAAAAAATTAGTCTCTTTAAATACCATTGGAATAAGCATTTTGTTCCTCACAAAATATCTATCATTTACAATACATTTTTATGCCCAGCTGTCTGCATAAGTTTTAACTCTACTTGTTGACTGCAAGGCCCCATCTTGCTCTTTGTTCTTTATGCCAATACTTTCCTCCTAGAAATCACCCTCAGCAAACAACTTATCTGCCATTTCACCTTTTGATAGGGCTGAATCCTCTCTTGGATCCTCTTTCTACATTAACTCCAACAAATGATCTATATCCAGACCCCCTGACTGAATATTAGTCACTTTTACAATATCTGCCTCATCATTACACCCATCCACATTATGAAAAATGACTTTGCTTTCTCCAAATGAAACACCAATATCCTTGACCGGATTTAGGCGCCTAGGCAGCGTGATACCCCCCTGTGAGACAGCTGGATGTGGACACATGGCAATTTGGCATTATAGCTACATTGACAAATGCCTGTGGACAATTCCCTGTGGGACTAGAACATCCCCCTGCACCCCAACCATATGTGGAAGACACAAACCCCCATAGTGTTACACCCTGCGTCCTCCCAGAAGCCAATATGTGCCATTGTCAGTAGTACAAGTGGTTGTCACTGGATGTCAAGGAAGCATGAAAGTGGTAATGTGAGATCAGTGTGCCTTTATTAACCCAACAGATAAAGTGATGTGTGTAGTGCTTGGTGTGTACTAGAACCAAATATATTCACAACTTGTAGAAATGTGCTACAGCATGTAGGAAATCCTGCACATTACTGTAGTCACACTTATGTTGCAAGATGTGTTTTAGGTGATTAGGCATGCTCTCTTACAACAATAACTTTCCTACGTTGTGTCACAGGCATCCCCCTCAAAAGTGAATCCCTTCAGTTGTCTGTCAGATTTTGTTCCTGTTGTAGAACAGATAGAAGGTCAGAAAGCTGTACTGTAGGGCATCCAAGTAATACTTTCAGTCGACGATGCCATGCCTCCACCTGGTTATTGGTCTATGGGAAGTCCATGTCAGACACATCACACACATTCCAGAACTTCATAGGGTTGGAAGATGATAGATGTTGTTGTGCTTAACAGCAGGATGCATATTTTCTTGGTCGGCCACGCACATAATGATGGTCCAGAAATATACCTACAGACTTGGCACAGTCAGGTAAGGTAGCCACAATGTCCAGAAATGTAGGGACAACTTCCTCCACTGGAAGGAATGCCAGTGCAATCAGCTTGTGGATGGCTATTGAGAATGCGGTGTCCGTACCATACAAGGCCATAAGGTGGTGATGCTGGATCGGTCAAATGATCTGTGCAAAATGGAATAGGCACCCCTTCAGAATACTCTTAAGGAATGCCTTTTGGCTGGCACGGATTGCTGCCTTGTCAAAATCTGTCATAATGTACCGCGGTGTTAGGGTGCATCCCTGATCTGCAGCCATACCCTTAAGTATATCCCACATATTGTTGTATGCAGACTCTGATTTCCATATCATTAGAGAATAGACCAGGGGGACAATTCATGCTGAGGTGGGGGTGCCAATAGATCCATGTAAAGTATACAGCTGATGGCAAATATCAACACATGTTGGGAAGGTGCCATCCCCGAGTATGATGTCTGACCTGCACAAATCCGCCAGATTTTGTGCTGTAGTTAGCAGAACCAAGGAATCTTTCCCATCCATATCTGACTGTCTGCGTAAGATAAAGCTTTCACTATTGAGTGGGCACTGGCTGACATCGATATCTGCAAGTGTTGCTGGAGGTGTGGACATAGATGCCCATGCCCTCTGCCATACCCTGGTGATGCTACAATGCAGGGTGGCATAGCAAGGCATCTCCTGTAGTACATTGCCATCCTCTGTGCCAAGGACACTCTGCATTACGTGACTAGGCATGTCATTGCTGTTTACTGCCCTCTACCATAGTTCTGCTTGCAGTACAGCCACATGGTCAGTGGTTGCATCTGGTCCATGCTGGTGTGGCAGTGATTTATACAGTACTTCCCCCTCATCCTGGTGAACAGTGAAAGCACAGCCCCAGCAGGCCTTTATTCCCTGCTTAACACATGCCCAGTACCATTTGGAGAGGACTTCCCACTCTAAGTGGTACAGGTATCCCTCCACTACCAGCACTGGTTTGCCTCGCTGGCTGGGCACTGTCCAATATCTGATGATAAGGTGACCTGGGCTATACTTGTATATGGACACCATCATGGCAACACTACTTGTGATTTGCCTCTCAGCATCCATCACATCCAGTGTAGCAGGGAAGAGTACATTAACACTACTTAGATATAGGCCACTATCAGACTATGGTTATGCTGCAGTACACTGCCTTGTTTGTTGTACTCTTCTGAATAGGAGCTGTCTGACACAATGGTCCTTTGTAGCAGTATACATACCACCCTGCTCTTACTACCTTTCCTTCTAGGGATTCTCTATGTCCATTTCACTCAGCCATGGAATTGACAACTGACTGTAGTCTTGTAGGTATCTATCCAGCTCACTTTTACACCATTGGATCTACATGTACTGCACAGGTCCCCTTTAACTCCCAGCTATTGAAGCTGACCAACCAGGGTGTGGTGCACAGCCTCAGTTTCAGAGACAAACATTACTAATGGATGTTCCCCTGTGTTGAACCCTTTTCTACTTACATGTCTCTGCATATGTGTGTACCCCATCTGCAACAACCATAGGATCAATTAGGCTACCCCCACATAATGCCCATGTTGCTTCAGAAGTATACGATCAGTTGTTGACAGTGAGGTGGGTTTATATGCCTATGTGTCTGATATGTGCTTTCCCTCCCCTACGTGCCAATGTTCCCTTGTACAGTGGTTGCTTCTGTAAAGTTACTTAGGTAGTCAGTAATTGCCAGGGTTGTCTTGTTTACACCTACCACAAGTGTATGGGCATGTCATGTATAAGGGGTAGTGCAGCAGCGATGACACTATTTTCTTCATGCACTTGGTATTATGGGAATATGTCTTACTCAGGACTGCCTGTTGTTGTCTGTATGTATGTAGTTCTTTGTTGTGCTTCTGGCTTCCTCTACTTGTGGATTACTTGTGGATGACTGTTATAGTTATATAATTAAGTAGTGTACATAACATACATCAATAACTAATTCAATAGATAGATACATAGATGGATAGGTAATACTGAAGTTAGAAGTAATGGTAGACAACTGAGTTTCAGACTTCATACCCTTCAGAAAAGTCATGCTAATGCAAAACCTGTTATTCTATCAACTTTCTAAGTTTGTAACAGCAGATTTTGCAATTTATCCCTCTTTTTGGGCCTTACTCCCGCTTTTATTTATGGTTTTGTCCAGATGTATTGTTCTATAAGGTGGAGAGGTATGCACTAGGAAGGCTCTAATAGGGCACATTATTTACATTCCATTGTGACTGTGCTTGTGCCACTGACAGTGTGCATGTATTGGTGTATCTAGCAGCTGCAGCTTTTTTGGCCGTTCCCAGATTGCAACTTCCCACTCTATGCTTTTCCTACAAGGGTTGTGTGTGGGGATTTCCTGTGCGTGTGCTTAGCAGGTATGCTGTTTTTTTTTACTTTGTTTAGTTGAACCTGTTTACCTTACATGTGCTGCCGATCGCTTGTCTAGCGAGGCTGTTTCCACTGTCAGGAAACAGCCTGCTTAGTTCCATTAGGGATAATCTCTATGTGGCGTTTTTACCGTGTGCAATCCCACTGCATAGCTCCCTTTCGGCTGCACCGCTCTACAGTTTAGCGGTGCTGCGGCCTTCTGCTTTTGGTGTTGTAGCTCGTGGGCAATTGTCTCGCATTGCCGGAACCCCTCCTTGATTACATTTTCAACTGAATTGCAATCATTTTCATCCACATGTTGCCATCAGTGATGCTGTCAATGCCTTGTGTCCCTTTCCAACAACTTCCATGCCAGAAAAGTGGAAATGCTTTCAACAGTAGGGGAATTTAGTATGAATACCATCTCAGGTCTCCAATGAATATAGGACACTGCTCTGTAGCACTAACCCAATCAACAAATAGTCAATAAATAACTAAACTAATTAATATTTCATTAGTCTCAGCTATCAGCAATGACTTGAATTTATTAAAATATGCATCGTTTATAAATTTCATAGGCAGCTTACTCCAGTAATAGAAGAATCTGCTGTATAATAAATCATATTTCTCCCTTTGGTGTTATTAGTACTAACAATGTATTTGCATCCCCAAGTCTAACATAATGTCTGCTCACATGCAGTTTTAGATTTCATACAGCTCTTAATTGGCCATGCATAGTTTTTCCCTTATAAAACTCTATGTAACCACTGTAACTTCTCACTTTATGGTAACGTTTTTACTGATGGAATAGGCTTTGAAAATCTCTGTACCAACTCTTATTCATTTATGTCTATCAGTGTACATATACAAAAATGAGAATTATATTCTAGAACTGGATGGACATTAGTCTTAAATAAATTGGTTAGTGTGACAGAATCTTCTTCTTCTTCTTTTGGCTGCTCCCAGTAGGGGTCGCCACAGTGGATCATCTGTTTCCATTCCTTCCTGTCCTCTGCATCTTACTCTGTCACACCAACCACTTGCATGTCCTCTCTCACCACATCCATAAACGTTATCTTAGGCCTTCCTCTTTTCCTGTTACCTGGTAGCTTCATCCTTAGCAACTTTTTCCCAATATACTCTGCATCCCTCCTCAGCACATGTCCAAACCAATGTAATCTTGCCTCTCTGGCTTTGTCTCCAAACCTTCCAACCTGGGCTGACCCTCTAATATACTTATTCCTAATCCTGTCCACCCTCGTCACACCCAGTGCAAATCTTAACATCTTTAACTCTGCCACATCCAGCTTTGACTCCTGCCTTTTTATCATTGCCACTGTCTCCAACCCATATAACATAGCTGGACTCACTACCCCCTTGTAGACCTTCCCTTTCACTCTTACAGGTACTCATTTGTCACAAATCACTCCTGACACTCTTCTCTACCCACTCCATCCTGCCTGTACACTGTTCTTCACCTCTCTTCCACACTCACTCTGAACTATTGATCCCAAGTATTTAAACTCATCCACCTTCGCCACCTCTACTCCCTTCATCCTCACCATTTCTCTATCCTCCTTGTCATTCACACACATATATACATATTGTGTTGTTAAATGATGTTTCCCCAAAATACATAACACTACTCATCACATTTGGTTATCCAAGTATGAATACTTAATAAGTAGTTATCATGCCTCTGATCTTGCAGACATTTTCTTTTTTGCACACCCAAAAACACTTAGCTTGAACAAATATTGAGAATACAAGGTTAAGCCATAATGTTTCCAAAACAAAGCCTTGCAATACACCTGAAGCTGTTTTTCTGCAATGTGAGTTTTCACCAATGATTGTTACTTACGTCCTCCTATCTGTCAGCCACCTATACAGCCAACACATCCCATATGAATTTATTTTAAGGAAAAGTAAGTGTCTCAGAATTCCTTTGTGTGGTAATGAATCTAAGACCTTAGACAAGTTCAGATAGACCATGGCTGTATAGAAATCTTAGGATGGAATCATGATACAGTATTTACAAATTGGGAGAGTAGGCATGCAGTATATATAGTTTGTGAGAGTAAGCAACAGATTTCTAGAGCCATAAGTTTGGACATAGGCTGTAGGCAGACATTTAAGAAGCATAAAAGTAGACCTGAAATATTGTGAGACACCAAAAAAAACAAAAAAAAACAAACAAAAAGGGTAAGTACAATACAATTAATAAATAAATAAACAAAAAATATCTGAATAACAAAAGGGCACTGTAAAAATCATCAAGTACCTTCTTACAGTCCATATACTTGAGTAACCATATGTTCCAGGAGAATGGAGCCATGCAGTGATAGGTAATAAGGCTGTTGTCTCTAACTTACATCCATTAAGTTTAATAGGAAATTATCTGAATGTAGCCTGGTGGTTGTAATTAGATCAGTTAAATATGTAATAGCTGTCGATGCACAGTTAACATCCAAGCAAAAACATTATCAGTATTAATAAATAATAAAGCCTGCATGATTCCCTTGCCACTGTTAGTATTTTACTCAGAGACGGGCTGTTTGCAATACTATGACCATTGTTTAGCAAAAAACAGATATTTTTAACTATAGTTTGATATTTAACAGTTCCATTTCGAGGGCTAGAATTCTCATTTTAATTCATGACCTTTTGCTTGGCAGCATAGTTGATGGACAAGAGCTCAGCCCAATCATCTCAGTCAAGCAATCTTTAAAGCATGCTGAAGAGCTTTGTTGTTTTGTCTGGGTAGTTCTGTAGCATATAACAGTATTCAGCTTATGGAGTAGGACAGGTAGAAGTACCATGACCTGTATTTAAGTGTAAAAACACCTATTTTAATCATGTTTTAGTTAAATAGCTCTGAGGGCTAGAATGCTCATCTTGATGGAAATATCCACTGCATGGTTTATTCAAATGTATAAGGCTTTTTTCACTGCATTGAGAGTTCTTTTGCCAGTATCAACATTCCACAGAGGGAGACGGATTATTTTCAGTATTGTAGCAGTGTTTATTTGGAAGGATTATTTTCAGTATTGTAGCAGAGTTTATTTGTATACAAGCTATTTTAGTTGTGTTTTGATACTTACTGTTTAACAGTTGTGTTTTGATGGCCAGAGTGCCTCATTTGTGTTAGGGTATTTGTTTTATGCTTGCAGTCCGTCTTTAAATCATGTCAGCCAGTGAAGGGCCTCCTCAGTTGCAGACATATTGATAAATCTTAATAAAGAAATAAGAAACCCTTTCAAAAGGCTTATTTAATTATTTAAGTCTGTTGACTGGGACAGTGCACAGATTACAGTGAATCAATTTCAGACAAAGCCCATGTGAAAATCACGAAAATATTTACAGAAATTTGAAAAGGCAGAAAATAATTCTGCACATACAAAACAATGTTGACACATCATCCCTAGTTGAAGACAATAGATTTTACCTCTAAAGGAGAAAGGAATTAAATGGTATACATGGAGTATTCACAAACAGGAATGAAAGCCAGTTGGCATTACATTCCTGAACAAAGGAAGAGACGGATACGTCCTCCTAGGAAATAAGTGGGAGGGATAAGTGTCTTTTGGTTATATGAACTGCCTGAAAGCATTTACGATGGGCTTGTTTGAGGAAATGTGTTTTGAATTGTGGTCAAAATTAACCATCCTTACATTTTATGAAAATAGCATGTTGGATACTCAGACTTTAATAACACGTTGGATTCTAATGATGAAGAATTATGTTTGCTTCTGAAAAGTCTGTTGCTTTTGTTGATACAAGTATTCTTTACGATAAAAATGGAAAACCCAGAATTAAGAACATTAATTTTATAAAGGCTAATAAAAATGAGAAAATATTCATTTTGTTGCAGCCTACTCTTCTGTGTTACACTTAGAACGTCCCTTCATGCATACCATGACTTCTGTTTTATAAAAAAGTCTTCTTCCATAACTTTAAGCATATTTTTATTTTCATATACACACTTATTGATCGACAAAATATGGCTAAATAATCAGCTGAACATTTTCTGAATAATAGGATTAGTTTTACAGCATGTAGACTTTTTTTCAGCAAGTTAATCACATTTCTAGTTTTCCTTACAACTAGTTTTCAAGCAGACATAAAGTAATGCCATGCAGATTGTTTCTTACCATGATTCATCCAAGATCTGATTAAACTAATCAAAGAAACACTTTAAACATACAGTATAGGTTCCCGTCTGTGATCAGACCTATTCACTATCCCTAGAAGTGATTTTATTCATTTATTTACATTTTATTAACCAAGGTAGAGCGCTGATCCACGTACATCATTTTTAGGCTCAGTCCAAAAGAAATACAAGTGTAGAAGAATACGTAAGCTTGGCATGTAAACTTACTGCACATAATTACATTTAGATATAATACAGGTATTCATCAGAATCATTAGAAATGATAAAACAATTCAACAGCGTGTATGATAAACATGGTACAAACAATTTACAATACCTGGAAAACGAGACCAGAGAAAAAGATGAAAATCAGAGGCATGTAGGAAAGAAAGAGAAAAAGAGAAACAAAGGAGTGTACAATGGTGTGAAGGCAGTACATGTTAAATTATTGGTGCAAAAGACATATCATGCAAATCTGAATTTCACGTAGCAAATAGATTCTAGGAGAGGAACCATGGTAGTGAGTAATAGAATGTTGTAAGGAATATACTGGTGGTGAAAGAATTTATACATGGCATGTTTATGTAAGTAAAACTTTAAAATTATTTATTTATTTAAGTATATTTTCTTATTGTGGTAGAGCAGTGATCAAAATTGGCCACTTGCCGGTCCAGCCTAGGAAGAGTACAGAGAGAATTAACAGAAAAAGGCTCAGAATTTATATTGAAAAAGAATATACATGTACACAGAAACAGACAATAAATGAAAACTGTGTTAGAACACTTTGCACACACACACACCACACACACACACACACACACACACACACACACACACACACACACACACACACACACGTGTGTGTGCTCATGTGTGTGTGTGTGTGTGTGTGTGTGTGTATGTCTTTGTGTGTGCGTGTGAGTGTGTGTGTGTGTGTGTGTGTGTGTGTGTGTGTGTGTGTGTGTGTGTGTGTGTGTGTGTATGTGTGTGTGTACATATATTTCAGTTGCCAGTAGGAAAAATTTTATTGAAAAAATCCAAAACTGAAGAAGTATCAAGACAGTTGTAAAATTTAGGTGCCACAACGTGAGATGTTGCATTTGTATTTGCATTTTTTTAAGTAGATAAGTATTGAACTGTGGTCTGAACTTTGAGTAGCAGAAGAGTTCTTTCAGGTTTGGAAGTAGAAATTTCCAGAGTTTGGGATCTGGAGTAGAGAAACTGTGATTTGAAGTTTTGTTGTTCTTGTTTGTTGAACTGGACCAGAGCTAGAGTGCCTTCTGGGTTAGTAGGAGGGTTGTTTTGGATAAGTTTGAAGGAATGAGGAGTCAAAGTGTCCTGGTTTGGAAACTTAAATAATGGTGAACAAAATGGGAGGTCATCTCTTTGTTTTATGTGCACCCAGCTGGCTTTCTTGAGAGATAAGTAGTGGCATTTTACTTTATGGTACTTGGCTGTGAAATGTCAGATTTATTTATACATGGACGGAAGAGCTACAATGTTTCTTTTGGAAGCTGCAGAAGTTCTTGGTAGACTCTATTCCAACTGGGCAAGAAGGATAGCTGAAGTGACAAAATATGAAATAACATACTTGATTTTTGACCTTGTTTCTCAATATGATAGTGAAAGATTAGGGTTTGTTCTATATAGTGAGGTAGTCGAAAGTAGAGGTGGTTTAAATGTTCTGGTTGTATTGGTCTGTGATGCAGAGTAGGATAAGAGCTTCTGAGTTTCTGGTGGATCCCCAAATCATGGTCTTAATTTTGCTCCAGTTAATTAGGAGATTTGTTTTTTTACTGAGCCATATGAGGAGACAAGGGACGTCAGACTGGAGATGACAATGTTTGAGACTGTGGCTTGGGCTAGACCTATACATGAAAATGTCATCTGCATATTAGAGCCATGAGAGTTCGGGTAAGTCTAGAGGGGACTAATCTATAAAAACAGAGAAAATCATCAAGATAAGGACTGAGCCTTGTGGCATACCAGAGTGAACTGATACTTCTTCACAAATGGAGATGCCTGTTTTTTTAATTTGAAAGTTCTCTTATCAAGAAAGTCTTTGACCCTGGCAGCTGCCTACAGGCTAATTCCAGTTTCATTCAAATGGGTGAGTAGGAGGAAGGTGACTGACTTGATCAAAGGCTTAGGTGAGTTCAGTGATTTCCAGTATCATTTAGAAGAAAATAAAATCCAAGTCAAATCACAATTGTTTGGGTCTAAAAAATCCTCATTTTTCTTTCCTGAAGACAGGATAGTAATTGGTAATGCAGTACTCCTTGTCTTGATAGAATGTAGCCTACCTTCAGTTTCTTCTGCCTCCAAAAATATCTGTCATCCCTGCAAACTGTGATCATTGGTATTTATATGAGACACCTTGGTTGCTAATACCAGCTTAGATTATATGTTTATTAGTAAGGGTGCTATACTAAGTCAAAGGCCTTAGTCAGGTCAATGAAAATGAAGCCTGTTGGATAGTCTTTGCCCACAGTTTGTAGAATGTCATCTGCAAGGGTGTATGGAGTGGTCATGGTGATTCTCCATGAAAATAATTCATGCTGATGAGGTGATAGCCCTTTATAGTTTTGTAGGTATTCACAAAGATGCAAGTAGATGAGGTTTTCAAATATTTCCCTAGGGTGGGATGAATGGAGATGACTCCAAATTCATTAGTACCATGTGGGTTAGGCACTCTTGGAGCTGCTTTAATTATAGCGTGTTTCCATGGTTCTGGCATGATATTTTGAAATATTTTTAGAAAGTTATTGTAGGGGATATAGAAGGTGCTCTGTGCAAAGAGATATGAACCAAGGGTGTTAACCATCTGAGCCTGTGCGGGTATCAGTAGGAATATGCTTGATAATTTTGTCAGTACATTTTCTTTTGATAGCTTTGAAGTGAAATGGAGATGTGAATATATAGGATTCATAGGTTTGAGAGGATTGTGCCCATCTTGCAGAAGAATCAAATGGAAGATAACAGAATTCTGAGAGGAAAGCTAATGGTGAAAGATTTCATGAGGAGATTGGATTGTGTCAGTTATTAATGGGCTGTTACAGGAAGTTCATTCTTTGTCTTGACTGTTTGACTTCCAGAATTGTTAATGGTTGCTTACTTGGGATTTCAGGGTGATGTAGAGCTAAATGGGTTTGTGTCTTCTGGTAGTCTTTTTAGCAAAATCTATTTTTGTCTTTGGATGAAGGGAACATTTTCCATTATTCCCAAGGTGAATATCTAAGACTGGATAATGCCAGTAATTCCTTTGTTACTCAGAGGTTTTGTGTGGCTTTAATAAGTCGCTTAACTATGGTAAAGTGATTTTTTTTTATACTTGGATGATTATGTTAGTTACAGTATTAGTAATAAGAATGGGATCATTTATATAAATGAGAAAGACAAATCAGTTTTGGCTAGTTCATTGTTAGGGTCTGTTATGTTTTGGGGGGTTAGGATAAAATATGAGCAATCTGGAAGAAGGCTTTTTGAAGGGGATATAAAGGTGACAAGAGATGATGCAATGGTCAGTAAAGGAGGTGGGAGCATGGAGACATTACATAAATCATTAAATGTGTTTGTGATTGCAAGGTCAAGGAAGGAGTGGTTGCAAAACTTAAACTTGAGTCTGATTGGTTAGTTTACTAGCTGGGTCAGACTTAGGCTGGTAAAATAGTTTTGCATAGGAGTTTTCTGTGTGCTAGGATGATTATTGTTAAAGTCTCTTATAAGGATATTACAGAGGATTTAATTAGTAATACAATTTGATTAATAGGCTAACATTTTTGCAATTGCTTGGGGTAGGTTGTTAGTCCAGAGCAAGACATACAATGAACATGTTGCTGATGTTAAGCTGGATTTGTAACCAGCTGGGTGTCAGAGTCATTAACACATGCTTCATACTTTCAGAGTTGCTTTAACATTGTTTGTTTACCAGAACACGTGTTCCCCCTCCTTGCCTTTTCCTCAAGATGAGCATTAAAAGTATTTTGTAGTCGGGGAATTGGTAATTAAGGCTTAAAGTGTCAGTTTTAACCCATAAATTCATTAAGGCCACAAGGTCTGGGTTGTGGTTCAACAGAAATTAATTAAGTTGCTCTAATTTATTTCTGATGCTTCCAGCATTAGGATAATTATTATACGTGACTCTAACTTGGAAAGTTTAGGTTTCCTATGTGATATAGGACTGATATTGGATTTGAAATAGTTTCTAGATAGCTTTGGATTAGCAGAATATGAAAAAGAGTAGTAAGTCAAATGGTACATGGAGAAACATAGATGTAAATTGTGACGGGGTATCTCTTTTAATTATAATGAGTGAGAAATATGCTGGTTTGTATCTGGGAGAAAATTTGCAGAAAATGTGATTTGAAGGTCAAATGGAGTGGTGAAGGCAAAGAAAGAGTTAAATTATCTGAGGAAGTGCTTATTGCTATCTTTAGGGGGATGCATAGATTAAGTGTAGTAAAGGTTTGGCTTTTGCCCCATTTCTATGATATGCATTTACATTAAGAAGGTAGTAAAACTCTAAACAGCTGGATGCATCTCTTTGCATATGACAGGAAGGGTTCTGTAAATAGATTAAGGCAGAAGAGGGAGCAAGTAGGATGAGAAGGAATTTGCAAAGGTTAGTGAAGTGACCAAATATGTGCCAGCTTATATTCAATGAAAAAAGTATATGGGTAACAAATACGTATATATGGGTAACAAAGAAGTATACATGGGTAACAAAGAATTATGTATGCATGACAAAAGCAAAATAGATGATTTCATAAAGAAATGCATGATGCTAACCACAACAAAAAAGGGATCTTGATATAATTACTGAACCATAATTTTGGACAGTCAATGTGTCAAGGCAGTAAGGAAAACTGTGAGATCTTGGACACAAAGAGAAAAACACCTCCAACAGAAACAAAATGTTTTCTGCTTTTGTGTACACATAGTTAGTCAGACTGTATTTAGAGTCTTGTAGACAGTGAAGAGAACCCCATTTCTGCACATACATTGACAGAATGAAGGCTGAACAGATTATGTCAATGAAAAGATCCAAGATCTCCATCAGAAGGTATGTGAAAAGAAGTTAAGAAACTTTATGTATACATGTGGGAAGAAATGGGAGTGGAGAAGATAAAAGAAATGCATGACGGAAAAGTCTATGTACTTTAATGGAATTAACAACGAGAAGAGGAAATACGTGGAAACAAGTGGCATATGCTGAAGACAGTGAGAAATGGATCAGAGCAGAGGATAAGAATTCTTATTTTTTTTTCTTTTCTGGGAATGTTACAGATATATGGAATACTTTTCAAAAACTTTATGGAAGAAATGCAGTGGAGATATTCAATAATGCATAGGGTATAGATAAAACATGTAAGCTAAAGGAAATGGAGGGATATATTGGTCAACATGGAACTGCAGATCATCTATAAAGTAGGAAAACAATAAGGCAAGGCTGTTATTGCAAATGAGATATCTTGACAAATGTTGTGTTTCTAAGCAGAGTATGGTATGCTAACAGCAGGTATACCTTGTAAGTATACATTTTCTTTCCAAAAAATAAGTAGTTTATGGGCTATTTTAGTGAATTGTAATTTCTTATGGTATATTTCACACATGAGACAGGTTTGAACTGTAGCAAGATGCACTGCAGGACAATAAGCTAGAATGAAAACATGCTATTAATGTGAGTTCAGCTGCCATCCCACAAATTGTTGAATAAATAAAACATCGCTGAATTCAAACTGCAGTCTTGGATGGTATGTATGCATGCACAGGTATTCATATTTGTGTGTATGGCGCTCTTTCTGTCCTGTGTGCATACAAACACCCATGCATAAGCACACACTCACACGCATGCAACCCACACACAAGCCTATATAATCTGTTCCATTCTGGTAATGTACAGCCTCAGTGAGGGATAACATATGGTTTACAGCTGTAGAAACAGATTTAACAGAAGAATGATTGTCAGAAACACCTGCTCTGTTATAACAGCAACAAAAGACTGATTTATGAGTAAAAAGTGTCCTTTGGGAAAATGACTTAGAAATAAAATGCTGTTTTCTGGCCTTTAGTGTGCCTGAGTCACTTTTAAATACTCCTGTGAATACCTACTAAGTGTGAGATTATGTCTTACATTTACAGAACACATACCAAGCTTGCTTTTAAAGCAAGGTTTATGTAGCAGGGAATTTAGCAACTTTTGCAGAATTTAAAATACTAATTGAGATCATAATGAAACTATTAAACATATGCCTTTATGTAAAATAAATGTATTCTTGCAACAATGTTTTTGAGGAGCAGTTAATTCCCAGTTACAATCCAGACTGCATCAGGCAAAACAGAACTGACACTGATTATCTGTATTAATCATGGTACTGTTTACATATACAGCACATAACCAAACAGGACAAGGTTTCTGAATATTTAAATAGGTTTTCATAAGGAGAACATCAGCCTTTTCATATAAGACAACACATAAAAAGGTAACTTTTAAATATTTCCTGCCTGTACCTTGTCTTCTAACATAAAATATTTAAATTCTGCAAATATGTTCTTAACTATCTTGTAAAGTGCAAGATAAAGTGTAGCAGCCTGTCTCCGTGTATGTTTTTTAAAACTTTTTACCAGCTATTTTGCGGCAGAAAGCAGTATAGAGACCATGTCCCAATGTCATGGCTCTTTCATCCTCTCAAGAGCATTTATCACAGTCCGACTTCATGTGAAGATGTGGAGGAGAGTATTACGTAGTGAGGATTTCACTCAGGGGAGCATACATAGTTCATAGGTAGATACTAGGCAAACAGTCAGTATATGCCAAACCAATAACCAGTGAACAAAGGTAAGAATCACATTTGATACCTTGTGTCTGTGAGGTAAACACATTATGCCAATTCCCATGCTTAATTAATCAGCTACCTTATGGAGAAAGAGAATCCACAACCTTCTGTATCAGAAGAAGCTGTGTTACCTGTTGAGTTACTACATCTTACATGGTGGTTTGGGAATTTGGAACATGGCAGTAAGGGTGAGGACACAAACAAATACACAACTATTTAAATATAAATAAGTGGCTAAGTGTGTGCATGTGTGTGTGCGTTTTGTGTGTGTGTGTGTGTGTGTGTGTGTGTGTGTGTGTGTGTGTGTGTGTGTGTGTGTGTGTGTGTGTGTGCCTGTGTGCGTGCATGCATGTGTGTGTGTGTGTGTGTGTGTGTGTGTGTGTGCCTGTGTGCGTGCATGCATGTGTGTGTGTGTGTGTGTGTGTGTGTGTGTGTGTGTGTGTGTGTGTGTGTGTGTGTGTGTGTGTGTGTGTGTACACGTGTATATTATGACGGACCAAAACCCCATCCAACACTGGTTCTCTGTCTTACACTCCTTTAGTTCTAAGATCGGCTGTGGTCCTCAGCAATCCTAAATAAATAAAGTAGATATCAGATAAAAAAATGATTGAACAAACAACTAGCATATTGGTATATAAACGTAGCTATAGATGTTAAGTCTCTTTTAATATTCATACTCAGGACATGGGCATGATATTTGCCGTGCTCATGCTTTTTCTAGCTGTTGCTAATGTGCACTATTTCCACATAAAATAAAGGGTACATAAAATAAACATTTGGCACACAGGCGGGAAACCTTAACTACAGCTTAGGTTACCTGAGCTCAGTTAGTGGCCTGGGCAATGGAAGTGTTGGGCAGGGGAGGGTAGCAGTGAGCAGCTTATGGTGACTGCCTGCACTGGGGGAGGAGTTGCTGGCCCCAGTCAGCCAATTTTTTCTTGTATAGATTGAGGCTGGCACAATACCAGTGGCTGCAGAACCAAGGGCTGTGGGCTTGGTAATCCCAAGTCACTGACAGTAGCCCTTATATGGTATGTTTTGGTATGTCTTCCTTAGAAGTGGGGAATGGGAGTATAGCTGCTGAATCATACACCAAGGCACTGTGTGAGCACTTACACAATTACATAGATAGGGCCATACCAAACAGAACCAAGACGCTGTCCTCCAAAAAAAGGAAGCCAATCTGGTGGACCCCTGCCATAAGCAAACTCTACAACAGAAGGAAAAAAACTGTTGCAGAAAAGGGTAAAGTCCAATGCTTGGAAAACTTCCCTTGGAAATCTCTGTAAAAAACTGAGATCCCCTCATCAAATCCACCAAAGCTAGTTACGAAAACAAAATTGTTACAAATACCAAGGACAATCACAAGGCTTTCTTTAGTTATGTCAAGAATCTGCATAACAATACACAGATTTGCTCAGAGCTACAGCACAATGGCTCCATCTATACTGAACCAACTAATATTGCCAATATTTTGGCAGACAGGTTTAGTGCAACCCCCCCACCCTCTAAAGGGCCCATCAACATACCCGACGAATACCAAATCCCTATTATCACAACTGCACAAGTAGAAACCGCACTGACCAAAGCTAAGGATACAGCCTCAAAGGGAACAGACAATGTACCAGGTTGTGTCCTACACAGTTTGCAAAATGAACTGGTACCACACCTGAGTGCCCTGTTCAACTACAGTCTCAGTTCAGGCTTTGTTCCCACCAAATGGCGCACTGCTACAGTCATCCCACTCCACAAAGGGGGTGCGACTACTGACCCTGGGAACTACCGCCCCATCAGCTTGATGAGCCTGATCTGTAAAGCTATGGAACGTATTATTACAGATCTTATAAATAAGGATATAGGGAACCTTCAAACCCTGGACCACACGCAGTTTGGGTTTGTGAAAGGCAGATCATGTCTGCTCAATCTGATAGACTTCTTCAAAGCTGTCACCAGAGCGGTGGATGAAGCCAAGGCTGTCCACACAGCCTACCTTGATCTAGCTAAAAACTTCAACACCATCCCACACTCAGGAATCATTGATAGGCTCACTAATCTCTGCATTAACCCATACATCACTAGATGGGTTGCCAACTGGCTCACTGACAGAACCCACATGGGGAAAGTAGCAGACTCAAAATCTGACTACCGGGCAGTCACAAGTGGAGTTCCTCAAGGATTGGTGCTGGGTCCTCTCCTGTTTGGCATCTACTTCTCTGAAGTTCAGGCCAACACCAAGGGACTCTGGTTAACTAAATTCGCTGATGACTGCAAACTGGGAGCTATTATTGATTCTCAAGCTGATATGGACATCCTACAAAAAGGCCTCATGGAGACCAACGACTGGTGCCTAAACCATGGCCTTAGACTCAACATCAAAAAATGCATCGTCATTCCCTTCAGGGAAAACACGGTGTCCACAAACTACCATATCGAAGGGAACCCACTTAACTCTGAAGGTGTAATAAGGGATCTAAGGACAAAGGTAGATAGCAACCTCTCCTTCGACAACCACGTTGCCACTGTAGTTAGGAAGTCCTTCTGTGTGGCACATCTCATCACAAAAGGTTTCTCATCCAGGAAAAAAAGAAGTCATTATCCCACTCTACTCATCCATCATTAGACCTACTATAGAGTACAATGCCCCATTTGGCATGTACCTCACTAGACACCTCCAACAACTGGAGAGGACACAAAAGTTCCTCACTAAGTGGATCTTAGGACTCAAACACATGCCTTATACAGATAGACTTAAAAAAATACAACTTTACTCCATCTCATATCATCTACTTAGAGGCGATCTCTGCTTGACATACAAAGCCATGTCTGACCCGGTTTTGCTAGAAATGGTTCATCTGAAAAAATCACAATCCCTCCGCACCACATACTCCAAAGACCTCAACCTTATCACCACATTAAACAGAACCTGCTGGAGGGATAGATTCCTAACACAGAGACTTCCACTACTCTGGAATAAACTCCAAATTCACATCAAGCAGAGCACCTCATTGGCCCTCTTCAAGAGAAATCTTGATGAGTGGATGGGAAATAGCAAATTCACCCCGGGGATCACTTCAATTGCATTGCTAGATAGGGACACAGGGAACAAATGTCTGGTAAGCCAGACAACTGGGAATACTATTGGGCTAGGCTTGCATTGGCTCCAGGGCCATTAGCCTAGTACTTACCTATGAGTCTATGAACCTATGTTTACATGTAGGAGCTTGTACCCACCAGGACGGAGGGCATAGAATGTCCCTTCAGGGATGTGAGTGTCCAGATCATCTATCAGGGGTGGCATTAAGGCCAGAGCAGAAGCACCCTTCATGGCAGCATGTGTAATGGATGCACCATGGACTACACTTGCCCCGGAGAGAGGGGGGAATGAAGGGCAGTGGCAGTGGATCTATGGTCAGCAGGCAAAGGAGTCAGAAAAATGATGTAGCAGAAAATTAAATAAATAAATTAATAAATAAGTTTTTCTTACATAAGAGAGTCCACCTGCAGAAACATGAGTTTGGTTTGGTAAACAGCCCTCCTAACTAAGCACACATACATAACACCACTTATGCAAAGTTATTTGGGGTAATTAAGTAGTCATTTGTGTTCGCTGCTGTTAAAGCAACAAAATCTATAATGTATTCATCATCTGACAAATAGCCATGCTTAACACATATAAGTTACTAAGTGTCCACTTTTTTTGGTCCCTACTCAAGATATAACCTTTAAGTTTAGCCACTTTCTGCTTATGTGATCAAGAGAATAAAAGCAAAACAGATTCCAAAGATGTTAGACTTCTGTTCACTTCTTACTTGCCTGTATGTAAGATGGTGACATAAGTTTTTTTATTTAAAGATAGTTTACCTGGTAAAATATATTGTGTTAATACCTGCTTCCTAACAGAGCACAGGCAAAAAGTAGTGAGCTATATTTATTTACTGCTTTACAAAGAGCTACATGATGATTTTCACACTTGTTAATGAGTGAAATCCTAGACTTCTGTATTAGGACAGTCAGTTTTAACAAAATATGAACCTTTGAAGTCAGATAACTCTTATGCTTCATGCTGTACTTTATTGTGGCAGCACACGTTTCTTCATTTATTAGTATCTCCTTCTGTTGTTTCTCATTGCACTTTTTAACTGAATGAAATAATGACATCATAATGGAGGTCTCAGCTGTTTTCTGCTAATGAGAGCAAAACAGATGACAAAACAAAACATGTTACCATGAACGCTGGATTTCCCTTCGGTGTAACAAACGCTTTGTTGAAACCTTATATGCTTTGCATGCAGTAGCAGTTAAGATGCAGGCTACAGATTTTAGCTCTGTGAAATGTTGCATCTGCAAGCTGTTGCACCTTTTCTAGCACCTGGGCTTGAGTGCAACAGCAAGCATGTAAAATTCAGCTACTTATTTGCATTAGTTTTGAATTTTCATTTGTTTTTTCCTACAGAGAAGACTTGGCAATTTGTGCAGACCGAAGTACATACTTTAGCAAGGCAGACAAGACAGGGTTATTGACTTCTGCCTTCTGTTGTCAGGCAACTTTAAGATATTACTCTTTTGTTCTAAATATGTTGCAAATTAACACACATGCTTTCTCTAAGGAAGAACATATTCTTTTTTTAAATTGGGCTAATAACCTTATAAGCTGAAGAATTCAAACACGTATGTGTTCTTTGGCTATTAAACCTTTTATATTTAGTCATTTTTATTCAGCAGGATATAGTCGATGTTCCTACTTCAATTTATACAGTGTTTTCAGCTTTTCTCCCACACTGCTTGATATCTCAGCTGTACCTAATAAGACCTTGCCTTCAACTATTGCTATCTATAGAATCCCTCAGCCTAACACAAGGGAACTGCATCTACATCACTCTATATAGCTTTCTTACGTTAATGATGTTTTAAATGCTAAGATTTATTTTGCAGCCATAGCTATATTCGATATTTTTTAATAATTTGACGATTTTTGCAGTCGTAACTGATGTGTCATGATGCTGCATATGCCGGCACTACAGGTAAGATCCTTACTACTAAACCATATATTTATTTTTGGTAGATCATCTTGGCGACTGCATTTCTTATTGAACTAACTGAGGCTGGGATTCATAGAAAGCAGACAACCCTCACGAGATCAGTGAGTTGAATTGCACTGCTGCAGTACTGAGCAGTTCATGTTCACATACATCGCATTCCAATAACCGCATTAGGTTAGAATGTGCATGACATATGAATCTCTCTACCAACCAGGACGCACATTCTAATAACATTACATTAGGTGAGAATGTGTGCATGGCTATGAATCTCTCTGACGAGCAGGTCGCACATTCTAATGAGATTGCATTATGTGAGAATGTGCATGGCTATGCATCTCTCTGCCAAGCAGGTTGCACATTACAATAACATTGCATTAGGTGAGAATGTGTATGGCTATGAATGTCTCTACTGAGCAGGTCGCACATACCAGTAACATTCCATTGGGAGAATATGCATGGCTATGAATCTCTCTAGCAAATAGATTGCACATTCCAATAACTTTGCTTTAAGTGAGAATGTGCATGGCTATGAATCTTTCTACTGGGCAGGTCGCACATTACTGTTAAGATTAGCACCCATTGCTAAGGTGGCCTGCAATACCTTAGTAATGGGTGCTAATCCTAACCATAATACTGCCCCTTTTCCCCACCCTAACCCTACACCTTAACTTAAGAAAAACCTTCCCATAACACTGTCATTACAGAATAAACACTCAGATGCACAAATGCACAAAAAGACACACTAACATCACTACATGCATCCCCTTAGCTAACCTTGGCTCTAACCCTAAAATACACACACACAAATATACCAAACTTATTCCCCCACCTCTCCCTCACTCTAACCCTGACTATCACACACACATACACACACACACACACACACACACACACACACACACACACACACACACACACACACACAAACTCTCTCACCCCCTCCAGTCCCACTCACCTTTCATGACCAGTCACTCAATATTGTATACATTCAGCATTAAGCACCAGCCCTTTTCCTCAGCGATCAAACTGACATTTTCTATATATTATATATATATATATATATATATATATATATATATATATATATATATATATGTGTGTGTGTGTGTGTGTGTGTGTGTGTGTGTATATGGATTCCTATTAGAAGAACAAAAGTTCACTACTTCGAACTTGTAATAGGAAGCCTCATTTCTGCGAAAGTTCACTTTAACGAAAGTGAACTTTTGCGTAAGTGCACTTCACCGAAAACACCGTAGCACAGTGGAGGACATAAAAAACAAGCAATGTCCTCCACTGTGGTGCGATAGTCAGTAAAGCTATCCACTTACCTTAACCCTAAGGTTTGTGACTATCGCACCGTAGTAGAGGACATTGCTATGTCCTTCACTGTGCTGCAGTCGTCACGGACTATCCCATTACTATGACTCGTGCCCTAACCCTAAGGTCCATGAGTACGGCACAGAAGTTCAATACAACACCAGTTCATTGTACTGAACTTCACGTAAGTGCACTTTCGATTAAGTGCACTTTTGCTGCAGTGAGGATTCCATGCACTATTTCGAATTAGTGAAAATTTGATCTAGTGTATGGAACCCATATATATATATATATATATATATATATATATATATATATATATATATATATATATACATATATATCTATATTATATGGGTTGCCTATAGAATCCCGAAATACTGAAATCCCGAATTTCAGTATTTCGAAATTCTATAGCCGAAACCCCATAACTGCGAAATTTAAAATCGCGAACCTACAATGCAAATACACCACACATATACACTAAACACAATCTCCCCCCACAATCAAACAAATAATCCTACACTACAGACAAGCAGGGAGGCAAGCCTCCCTGCACCCCCCACAACCCCCCTACTTATATATACTAGTTCCAAGATTGCACAATCACACGCACAAAAGTAACTCACACACACACATTTCACAGCCCCTTGCACACATGCATCACAGCCAAAACACACACTAACATATACTAAAGCCCCTAACCAACACACTCATAAGTACTTACCTACACTTACACCTATGCATTCACACACGGCAACACCAGAAGCTCCGAACTTAGTTATTTTGAATTTTGTGCTTCTGGTGTTCGGAATTTCAAGGCTTCGGCATTATAATTTCAAAATACTGAAAGTCGGGATTTCAGTATTTCGAAATTATAAAGGGAACCCATATATTTTTTATATATATATATATATATATATATATATATATATATATATATATATATTAAACATATAGATATATATGAATGCAACAAAACTCAGAATGCAAGGTTTACATCTTTATTGACCTATACTGGTTTATATCTAACAGAATTGCTAAAGTAGGTCTCCTTTATGCTACTCCCATGATTTTACATGGAATACCTTTCAGCTTGATGGATCTAAAATTGTTTGAGTCTGACTGGACCTCCTTTTCATGAAGATGTTCCACTGCATTCTCTCACCATGAGTTAGGGTATGTTCACATGTGCACATTTTGTTTAACATAATTGGTAGGGGTTTAATTAAATTTCCTTGAACTGGTTTAGTAAACCAGCAGGTATATCATATGGCCACATTAAACCTGAGTTTTTAATTTACTTCTGGCAGTAGCTATTGTGTCCATAGTTTTAAGGCATGTATTCTCTTGTCTCTGTACAACTCTGATATGTTTATTTGCTTACCGTGAAGTTTGCATGAATATTCCGCAAGCATATTTGCTGTATTTTTTGGCTCGGTGATTACAAATTGTTTTTTTATTTATTTTTATTTGCTAACCATGGTAGAACACTAATCTTATTGAGCCGTTTTCAGGTTCATCATGAGTCAAAGTCATAGATGTAGGTTGACAAAACAATAAAATTATGTATACAATCAAATAATAAAAGAGAAACGGATGATAAGTCATGTATTATAAAAGATAACATAAAGTAGTAGACCAGGCACTGAAGTAATGAAGATGACAGATAAATATGAAGATATGTAGTCGTAACTGTATTTGTGGTTTATAAGAAGTGAGTTATTTGCAGAAAGGGATTGTGCAACAGTGTGGATGTGATGCAGAGGGAGTTGTACGTGGATAGCACTGAGGATGAGATGTGATGAAAGGACATTGAGGTGGAGACAGATGAGTGTGTGCAGACAAAGATGGTTAAGATCAGTGGAGGAAAAGCTTGAAAGGGTAGAACAACTGGGTAAGGAGAACTAAGTTACTTTCACAGTTTTACCTTTCCAGTTTTGTGACATAATTAAAAATATGTTATTATTCTTTTCAGCCTCTGAGACCAAGGGGGTATTCAGAAATGTTTAGTGCTGCACCAGACATGTATCTGAGATGCTGACCTAGCCACATTCCATTCAAGCTACTGAAAATCAAATCTCACCTGGTCAAATTTGCAGAAGTTCGAAGATTTTCTAAATATCCCAAGTTGAATTCATAAATAAATCTAGAAGGTTTAATAAAATGGTAAATAGTTTCCATACTTTGCTTAATCTAGACCATTTGTTTTTATGATTAGGGTGATTTATGAAAGTTAAGTAGTATGTCTTCTTGTGTTGCATATTATTAATTTTGTGATGTCGCCAAAGATAGTTTTTTCTTGTTTTTACTTTGCTGCATATTTACGTCTTGCCAGTATTTTTCATTAATGCAGGAGTTAATAATACAGCAGAACTCATTGACAACATTCTTTATAAACTTACTAAGGTTATCAAACAAAGTATCCTCTTCCATTCTCATATATATGCCATCTATCATATCATAGTTCCATTGCAAAAGTCGAGGGAAGATGATTTATTTTTGACTGAGTTTAATTTTAATCTTATGTTAACGAGATTGTCTCATGTTGTGTGTTAATTACAAAAGATAAATTCTGGGAATAGTGGAAGGATCCAAGGTTTGTTCCTATGATATCTAAGATATTCTGAAGAACTGAGAAGTATATTCCTAACTAGGCAGCTGTTTGGAAAAGATTACCAACAGTGAGCAGTTGAAACCCATATTAGACCCCTCATTTGAAACTATTCGTAAACATTACAATTGTTCCCAAGGTGGCTAAAATAACACACATAGCACAGAAATGTTGTCATGTATCAGTTTTCAGTTATGGCCTGTGAGCTTTGTGAAGTTTGCCTTATTTATAACATAACTACAAAGCAGAAATAATTGCTGTAGGAGGTGATCTAGTAATGTAGCTTGAAGTTATTGCACAGTGTTTATGCTTGACATTCTGGTCCAGTGCAGTGACACAGGTACTAAGTTAATGAAATGCATGTAGACACTGTAAAGTTAAGTAGCAGCTAATTTGTGTTTTTCTACACAGAATACTGGCTTATTACTGAGGAAATTCAGGCAAATACTACTCACTGATAATTGTTATCACTAGTACAGGTGACAGCTTGCTCTGCCGGCAGGTGACATAAACAGGGTCAGTAATGTACGTTATGTATCAATTATTATTTTTACAAGGAGAGAGGCAAACATATTTCAGTAACAAACCTCATTCAATGACCCACAAAAATAAAACATGTTCTGTGTCTGTGCAGTACTTTCATGTATATGAGAAGGCCATTCAGTACGTTACTGTTGGATTAAGAACTTTTATAATACTTAAAAGATTTACATACCAGAAGATATGGCATAATACCATTTGATGTATTTGCATACAGTGTGTCCAGAGTGATAGTGAAGGTACAATGTTTTCTCTGCATGTTGCAATGACTAGGAGGATGTTGTTACAACAGAGTGTTGGATTGTGTGATGGGCACTGCCACTATCTGTAGTAGTTGCCATCAGTCAAGCATGGTGATGTTGCAACAGTTAAATAGTGTTCTGTAATCAACATTTCTGACAGTATGACGTGTAGAACTGCAGAGATAATGGACTGGCGATTCGCACAACTGTCTAAAAAGGCTACATAAGCTGCATCTGCCTGGCTCATAGCTGCAGATGCTATGCTTTGGACTGGTTAATTTCCTCCTATAAGCATTTAAGTGAGTGAATTGCTATGCTTATTCAAATAATATTTTTCTAATTGCTTCTTATTTGTGCTGCACATAGACTGAAGCAACTTCACAGCTGCATGCAGATTTCAAAACAAAAGTTTGATTATGCCTGCACTGGTCAAGTATACCTCTCAGCTTTGTATTGTAATGATTCTGGACAAAGCAAAAATAATGGGGGCAAAGACCCAAAATCAGGGACAGATTTTAAACATTGCTCTTATAAACTTGGAAAGTTGACAACATAGCAGGTTTTCTGAAAAATATGAAGTCTGTGTCTTTATTTGGTAACTTTAGTCCTAAATGATTTGTCAGCAAGCCACAAATTTTATTAGGAATTGTTCAAAAACATGAGACAAAAATCTGGACATTCTGCAGAATTATGGACAGTTAACAGATATGTGGCTCAGTCACAATGTTGGGACCTCATGTGACATCAGTAATTAATTATTCCCCTAATCCACACTGTGTGACTTCACTTTGCATTTTCCTATAACATGAATATGACTGGAAAGTAATTGTAATGATCTATTGTAATTTCTCATGACTTAGTGTATGATAATGTGCTTGTGGCTTTTGCATGTCAAGTCATACATGTATAGTATCTTGCCAAAAGGGATATTTAATATCTGTTTTTCCTTGTTTTAGTTTTAGAAGTAATGATTGACTGCTTTGTTGACTCATTCAAGAATTATCTTTCAACCAGTAGTAATGCTGTCTCTGTATTACAAGCCAGAGTTGTCTGACACTGAACACCGATGGACCCTAGGCAATGTCACATGAGAGAGCTCTGCTTCAGAAAACAGTGACGTGAAAATAAATAACAATGATGATCTCTCTAGCAACACCATTCAGTGCCTGTTTGCTAAGTCCAATTAGTGGTAACAGGGCCAGACAGCATTTGCTGTCCTGATGTAATGACACCATGTGACAGAGACAAAGGAAATGAACTACTCCATCTTTTACTTTGTCCTACTGCATTTTGTATTGCATTTTCAGCAATATCTTATTAACCATTTATTTTATTTTATATTTGGTCAAAAATCCAAGGAAGCATAGTGTACCTGGTCTCAAGTTACATGAGGGTCATTATGATGTATTTCCAAACTACATCCCAATAGGTGAGTCTTGTTACCATCAGTAGTACTTAAGTAACACATATTACCACAGCATTCCATGCACAAATACACAGATGAACTGCTAGTTAGCTCTACATTGTAAACATGCAGTAGATGTATGACATAATTTTTGTTTCAGCAGTCACAGCATGTGGGATAAGCCTTCGCAAGAGCTTAGTGGTTGAGTTCATGCTTTTCCAAGCATTTGATGCTACTCTTCCCACCAGCTTGTAATTGGTTGCCTGATCTGCCAGTCAGGTCCCCAGGGGCTGTGGCCTAATAATTAACTGCAAGGAACACAGGAACAATATTAGGCATGTGATCACAGAGAAATAAGATGCATAGATTATCCACCTTTAGGCAGCCACACTTAATGGAACTTGCTTAATAAGGGAGCAGTATGACATTAGATTTTTGAAGACAAAGCCATCATGTGACATGACTTTGACAAAAATAATGTCCAACTTTTTCAGCTAGAACATGAATGTTGTGTGTCGATGTAAGTGGTTCTTTGCTAACACTTCCACCACAGACAGCAATAAAGAATATGTCTTTCTTAGCTATCACGTTAATACATCAACAAAGTGTACCAGTCAACATTGGTACACATCCTTGCTGACGGTTGCCGTTGCATCAAAAACAGACTAATGCAGAAGTGGCTGCTACCAGCTGCACATTGCCCTGACATCTGCCACAACCATTTATTTTCTCACTGCCCCTGATGTACGAGGAAGTAGATCAGGCTATAATTATCTCTCAGTGCCACAGTCACACAGCAGTGATGCCAGTCATCAGCTAGAGTGATGTTCCAAACACAGACCACAAATAACTCGGCCTAGAGTTGTGAGTTTGCCTTAGACTTGAGTTTCTGGTGCATACATTCTCAGTACCCCTGTCTAAGGTAAACAAAGTGATAACTGTTAGCCTGTTACTGTTAATTATACATTAACACATGACTGAAATTCAATCAGCAACACACAGTGAGGAATACCTGAGATAAGAAACGTCTCCTGTTCAGCTACTCAAAACTAAACTAGGACAGGAGGAAAGAAAAAGGACAGGCTCAGAAAGAAAAGGAAGAGGTGTATGATGTGGTCTGGATGTGGGATAGTAGCTTGTATCAGGGAGATTTGGGGCGGCAGAGGGTATGGGGGTCTGCAGAAGAATGGCAAAAATTCAGAGAAAAATATGGGAGATAAAGAAGGCAAGAGACATACATGTTCTGGATAAAAAAGACAATAGACACACGTGCTCCAGATTTTCTGTTTGCCAGCTCATCTACAACATTCAGAAAAGAACACATTAATTCACAAGATTCGGGCCAAAGAACTTCTGTTTTATTAGATTATGGTTGCTGCAGTAGTACCAGACTTTTAAGCTTCTCACTACTTTTCTCGTCAAACAAATGTAGTGCTTGCCGGTAGTGCTGTATATTTATTTGCCAGTATAATTGTTGCATATGTATATTTTTGTATATGTCTGTATGCACCCCTGCATAAGAATGTGCATATGTTCAGGTGCAAACAGTTGTGCTTTTTTGTGTCTGTAGCATTGCAGTAAGAATGGAGATGTGTTGTCTTTGAAGCACACAGCATCTGCTTCTTCTTTATCACAAACATTAAGGTTTATATGCAGCGGTAGCATTGTTGCCTCACAGCAAGAGGTTCTTCCGTTTGATTCTTGGCTGGAGTGCGGGGAGTGTCTTCTGTGTGGAGTCTGCATGTCCTCCCCGTGGTTGGGTGGGCGTTCGAAAGACATGCGTAAATGGGCATGCCTTCGTTGAAGGTTGGACGTCAAGCTGGCACCTCGGCGTTTGTGAAAATCTACTGCCAATCATTAGCGGACTGGAGTTCCGCTGTGGCGACCCCTAACCAGGAAAAGCCAAAAGACAACAACAACAACATACTTTGCAGCCATTAGTGCTTCAGTATAGTGCAACTATGGGCACATATTTATCTTGTTCAGGAAATCAGCATTTCTAGTCCTACAAGGGGACAAAGTGTGTACTGGGAATGCCAGCTCCTTTGCACAACATAGAAGTCATATTATACTGATGATGGGTGTACCATCATTCAAAGATTCAAAGAAACGTTATTGTCATTTAGGACCACACAAGTACAGCCTAAATGAAGTTACAAATGTCAGCTCACGAGAGAAATGCAGTGCAAATAACAAAGATACAGTGGTATCAGAGAAAAACATAACAAAAGAAAGTACATAAGAACAAAAATAACAGGTATGACACACAAGAGGGATTTCACATTACAAAAACACACTCAGTACCCACTATCCAATGATAAATAATAAATAAATACCCACCACCAAATCCCTACACTGTTAAGACAGAGAATAAATAGAGACTAGTGAATAGCAGCTGTTTAGTTACTGTATTGCACTTGTTAACCTTAGATGTGGCTCAGTATAGCCATTATATTGCATAATCGTAATAATGATGATAATTGCTCAGAGCAGCAGGATTAAATGAAAAAAAGAGGTTTCAATGTTCGTAGGTTCATAGAGCATGTATCAGGTATTATGGTTAGTGTCCAAATTAATAAGTCTCACAGCTGTAGGATACAAACTGTTCCTGAATCTGGTAGTCCTACATTGGAAGCTGCGGTACCTCCTTCCAGATGCAAGCTGTGAGAACCAGTTGTGGGCCGGATGGTTCGAATCAGCTAGTATTTTGTATGTTCTTTTTCTTGCTCTTGTAAAGAAAAGTGCCTGAATAAAAGGGAGGTTTGTGCCCAAAATGTTCTCAACCACCCTGACCACCTTGTGTAGTTTCTTCTTCGCAGCAGCAGTTGTGCAGTTGCTGAACCATGCAATGAAATTTCTAGTGAGGATGCTCTTGATAGCTCCCCTGTAAAAAGTGGTAAGAGGAGACTGTGGGAGCCTGGCCTTTTTGAGGTTTCTCAGGAGGTGAAGCCTCTGGTGAGCCTTCTTAACTATAGGGTTGGTATTAACAGCCCAGGAGAGGTCATCTGAGATGTGAAGGGCCAGGAACTTGGTTGTTTTGACTTTCTCTACTGCATCTCCTTTGATAGTGAGTGGTTGGTGAACTGTTGCCTTTCTCCTGAAGTCCATAATCATTTCTTTGGTCTTATTAACATTCAGGTCCAGATTGTTCCTGCCATACCAGGCAATCAAAGTGTTCACCTCATCCCTGTAATTATATTCATCCCCACCACTAAAGAGACCCACGACTCTGATATCATCAGCGAATTTTATAATATGGTTTGAGATATGTTTTGCAGTACAGTCATGGGTGATGATGGTGAAGAGCAAGGGGCTGAGCACACAACCTTGGGGAATGCCAGCATTCAGGACTATGCGGTAGAGGTGTTGTTTCCAGTGCATGTCCTTGGGGTCTACCAATCAGAAAGTCAAGAGTCCAGTTACATAGGTGCTTGTTTATCCCGAGTTTCATGAGCTTATCCATTTTTCATTATTCTCTTGAAAAGTTCTGGCCATTTTGATGCAGGTGCCCCCGTAACAGAATTAAAGCAACCAACATTATTCAAAAAGAGACAAGTACATTATTAGAAACAAGCAAGCTATTATACAAAATCATTTATGTTATATACTTAATAGCGTTCAGCCTATATAAGCTAATAAAATAATACATTCTTTCAGCTCTTTTAACATTTCTGCTTTTATATTCTTGCAATTTGTTTCTTCATATATTAACATTTCACTTTAGTGTCCCAGTGAAAAATGCTGTACCCATATGATAAGAACAGATAATTTCCAAGCTCTGTCAAGGAAATATAAATACCGAATGTCGTCACACATGCAAACACTTTATTACTAATCTGAGCATTAAGCTCAGTAGTATATGTAATGGGGTGCTATACAGTACAATAGGTTAAATCAATGAGCTGTAATGGGCTGTAGCATATGCTTTGAGTCAAACAATCCACTTGTATATTCTGTTATTCTGAGCAAGTCATTTTGCCAAAACATATGCAGGGCCACAGAAACTGCAGGCACTTGTGTCAGTACATTTGTACCTAGTTTTGAAAAATAACAGAAAAAAACATTTGGGTTTTGAAAGATGCTTCAGTTTCTTCCCACATCTAAAGAGACAGAATTGTAAACTGGTTTTTGGCATGCATGTGGTGAATAAGTGAGTGATTATATCTGTGCATTTTCAGTAGCAGACTGGCATTGTGTGTGGGGACTGTTCTCTGCCTTATGCCTATTGCTTGCCAGAAGAGGTTATTGCTCCGCAGTGACTCTGAATCACCTGCAACTCTGAACAGGGTAAAGCAGGTATTATAAAATAAATAAAGGATAGTATTTATATATTATTTCCCTTCATTGTTGATATCTGAATTTGGAGTATACAGTAATGCAACAAACAAGTTAAATGCCACTCAGTTCTGTATTACCATATTTTTAATCTGAGTAATGTATTTGCAGTGATTTGACCAGTGGCTACAGCACATTTCATGGTATTCAGAAAAGCATACATATCAAGTAGAAAATGTGTGACAGAGGTTAAAAAGGGAGAGTGGTCTGTCAGTATGCTTAAATCTGGTCTGGTTTAATAATGTACAAAAGTAGATTTTACAGTGCATGATGCCTTGAACATGTTCTATTTCAGCTGACAGTTTCACCTATAAGAGGCCATTACTTTCTGCAGCCTGGCGGTTTTCTAATGTTTTGTGCTGCAGTGCCTAGAGACTGGAGTGCTACAGAAACATGCAAATCACTTCTTTCTGCTGTCACAAGGGTTTCACTCACTGGGGTCAAGCTTCCTCATTAGTGCCACAAAGCTATTAAACA
>NC_056725.1:382275700-382350700 GCF_019279795.1 Protopterus annectens
TTACATACTATTTTCCTGCAGCTGTGTGAATCTATTCATCTGTGTTATTTTAATATTTCCTGTGATTCACACTCCGGTGTTTACTGTAAATAGATATTTAGTATTTTCATGTTATTTTATTATTTATTATTAAATACATTTAAACTTCTCATTATGGTTGGTCCTTTAGAGAATATTTTAATCTTTGAGAGTACTTACATTTATTTTTTGACACTGTTCTACTCCTGAAAGCCTAGCTGTTTGGTCAACATTACCATTTGTATTAATATTAATTTCACTCATTTCACTAATAATTTAATTGGATACACTTGTAAGTGCCTTAGAGTAACTGACTTTGGAGTGCTTGGTGGCAGTAACTACTTTATAGTCTGGGCCAAGGGTATCAGAACAGGTAAATCTGTGCCAGCCTTTCCCAGGTGTGTGTGTGTGTGTGTGTGTGTGTGTGTGTGTGTGTGTGTGTGTGTGTGTGTGTGTGTGTGTGTGTGTGTGTGTGTGGGCAAATTAAATCTCAAAGAGTGTGTGTGTCAGTTACTTGAAGCAGGGACACAGAGCACTGGTTTCATAGAGAGGGTGTTGGAGAACTTGGCTTAGACAATTGGCTGAGGACTCAACTCTACAGCTCTGTCTGTGGGAAGTCTTCCTGGTGGCCTGGATAGAGAGACAGGGAAACTCAGACCCTAGACTGAGTGTGTTCCCTGTGTACTCTTAAGGTAAATAGTGCTTGATGCAGAGAGCTGCATCTGAAAATACTGGGTGCATCTATTATTGTTCCAAGTGAACATCCCTCACCAGTGTCAGTGGTGAGGATTCAGGCTCCTTGATTACTGTCCCAGAAGGGAGACGTCACAGCTTCATTCACACTTATAGCAGAACTTTGAACTACTGCCAGATTTGAATCTCATTAAGTCATTTATTACAGCATTTTTTCCATAAACTACATTACTGGTAAATTTATGCATAGTTGTGCACCTTAGTTTGTGGTGGTATTACAGTAATGGCTGTATTGTGAATTCTGCTCCAGGACTTGTGCTTCAATTTGTTTATAGCTGTTTACATTCCAATTTTGATGCAAAAGTCCTCTGCTTATCATTTACCTGGTTAAAGTTTCATTTCAGTGCTTTCTGTTTACTTTGCTGCTGTTTTTTCACAGGTCTTTGTGTCTGCCACAGCTCCCACTGAGACATTAGGCTGAAATTTATGAAATTCTATTTTAACCATACAGCAAGAGCTCCAATATTGGTTTAATTGACTGGATTCCCCCTGTAACAAGTCTGGTCTGTTTAGCACAAAGCTGCATCTAGCCAAGGTCTTTTGTTAAAGACTCTGAGATGTATGAAAACCCAGGAAGTGTGAGAAACAAGCTTTTCATCAAAAGGGAGAACAACACTTTAATTTAAATTCTGCTTTAATATTTAAGCTGCATTTACAGTGACCTGTGTGGTGATACTCTTTTCTGATTTGTTTCCATGTTTTAGCCAAAAAAAGTTATTGGTCTGCATTTTTTTTACTTTGTTCTGGGATCTTAGTCTTGTAGCTTATTTTACAGTTGCAGAATGATTTTATGTATATTACTGCAAATATTAGCATTTATGCGTAATAATACACTTCTATCTCTGAAAGTAGAATTACTTAAAAAAGCTATCTTCTTGTATTTGGAACCATGTCTAGGGTTTTAATCTTTTAGCTTCATTCAGAGTTGTGACAGAACTGTGAACTACTGACAGATTTGATCCTCATTTAATTAATTAGAGTATTTTTACTGGTAAATGTATGCATAGTCTGGTGCCTTACTCTATGATTTGATTGCAGTAGTGACACTATTGTGAATTCTGCTTCAGGATTTGTGGTCCAGTGCTTTTATAGCTGTTTATATTTTAGTCTTGCTGCTGCAGTCCTCTGCTTATCATTTGCCTACTTAAGCTCTAGTGCCTTTCTGTTTACTTTGCTGCTGTTTTTTCCCCTGTTCTTTGTGTCTGCCCCAGCTCCCACTGAGGCATTAAGCTAAAGTTTCTGAAATTCTAACAATAGTTTTACAGCACCAATATTGGATCACTTCCTAGAAAGTCAGTTTCTTGCAGCTTGAATTTTTCTCCAACCCACCACCCTTTTCCTGATGTAGTTTTAAAAGACTGTGTCAATAGCTTCTATCCCTTTATGGTAATCTGATTTCCAAAATTCCTTCCTCCTCTTTTTCATTGCCCTGTACAGACACAAATGCCTAGATAGTACATTTTTATCTATAAAACTACTTTTAGAACTGAAACCTGTAACCTATGTGGCTAAAACAAAGCCATTGTATGGAGACAAGCTTGTAGCAGCTAATTTGTGTGTTAAATAGGATTACTGTCAAATGTCAGCACACTCTAACAAGGTCTAGTGCCATAACCCACAGACCATCCAAGAAAACCTCTGTATACCCAAGTATTCAAACTACAGTGGACCAACCAAATACAAATATGGACAACATAGATATGTAAGTTTAAATATCTCCATAGCCAACTTGGTAAATATAGGCCTTCCAAGACAATGCAGTAATTTTCTCATGTTCACAAGCAACCCAAGCAACCATTTAATCCTTAAAGAAACAAACACAGTATGTGAGAGCTACACAAGCACAATTTCACTGGAGGCAAAAATCTTACATACAAGGTGGTCAAGAACACACATGCAGACACACACACACACACACACACACACACACACACACACACACACACACACACACACACACACTACATCCACTACACATAGTATTCACCACACACATAGACCAACTTATGTTGAGGCACTAAAAAGCAATCTTCCCAAACTTCAAAGTCCTCCCTGCTAAGCCTATAAATAACAATGCCTATCCTCAGCAGTCTCTAAAGCACTCACCCATAGGGGATTGCAATGTATTCACTAGACTGAACAAGGAGAAGATAACAGTTAGTTGCTGATCTGTTGCCCAGATCCACCAAATTATGCATGTACTCAAGTCACTACACCACAGGTACCAATATGATTCTATCAGAGTCCATGTGGGCATTAATACCTCCCTGGAAAATATGAAGGCAGACATTATTGATCTCTCTGAATATGTGTCTCAGGCAGCTATGTACCTTGCATTAAGCTACAGTACGAACAAAAGACAATTGACTTCAATAATTGGCTTAGTTTTTGGTATCTTTCCAGGGGGATTCAACATTTGTTAGCATGGAAGGACATAGAAAAAAAAAACAAGTTGCTCTGCAAAGGATGGTCTGCATCTGTCTTCCGTACACTTCTAAATATTGGCTAAAACTTTACCTACCCCTTCAAACCTTTTTTAGGCAATGCCAAATTGCCAAGCCTACCAGCAGAGCAAATAAAACCCAAAGAAACCAAAAGGTCTTACTGCTCAATGCTAGAAACCTAAACAAACTCCACACCCTGAAAGCTCTCCTCACTGTAGTGAATATATACAACTGTGTCATTTCTGAGACGTGGTTTAAATATACAGAACGTACTCCAGCAGTTCAAGGCTTTATTGCCTTCCACACATTTAGACCATCAACTGCCCAGACATGGGCAAAAGGTGAAGGAGTCTCGATCTGCATTAGCAACAAATATAACTCTAGGGCAGTTAAACAGGATAATGCCCTGGAGGTTATCCATGTGAAAATCAACACAGAGAAAGTCCCATACCATATGGTAGCAAGCTATAGGTCACTCTCTATGTCCCAAGAAACCCATAACTTGTACCTAGACCTAGTGGAGACATTTACCATTAATCCAAATACCTTATTCAATGGAGACTTCGACTACTCCTCTGGGAAACATATACTGCTTTTAAACATGCAGGCACAATGATTCCTGGACTTTATCAACACAAATACCCTTGACCATATAGTGTGCATACCCAACACAGGTTCAAACATACTAGACCTGGTACTGACCAATATGGGAGGGCACTACACCCTCCTTCCCCCAGTGTCAGGTCCTCACTGTTAAGGTCATACCACAAAGCTGTGTCCTTTGAAATAAAAATTAACTTGGTAACCACAACAAACTGTGTAACAGTTAGGAAATATTCCATAGCAATTACAACCTTTTAAGAGATAGTTTGTCAAAGTTCATTGTCCTTCCTAACCCCAGGTTCACAGCAACCTATGTGGAATTGTTCACAGAGACCCTGTATAATCATCTAAATGGCTGTATAGAGGCTGATGTACATACTAGAAGTAATCCCAAAACAAACTCTAAAAACAAATTACACTGATGGAATCCTAACCTTAATAGAGTATATAAAAAAGGGAAAAAAACATGGCTAAAATTAGGAAGAGCAACTTCATAATGATAATAGCTCTCTCATTTATTTATTTATTTATTTATTTGCAGTTTGTTTGCCAGGATAGCCCATTGGGCCACAATGAGCCCATTTTTAATGGAGTCCTGGGAAGAAAACCTCCAGAAAAATACAAATACATAGTACACATTGCACATATACATTACAGATTATCTCATAGGAATACAAAGTAAATATGATAAGAAAAGGTTAACAACGATAGAATACACCAGTATAGTTCATTAAACAGCAATAAAAAACACTTTTTTTCCAAAGTAGCAGCATAGGGTAACTGTTAAGTAGTTGGTCAAATGGTTCAATAGAGCTGTGGAACTATAGGAGGCAGTGATGGCGTATTTAGTTCTAGGAGAGTAAGAAGTGGTATTAGAAGGATTAGGTAGAATGGGAACAGGAGCACTTCCATTGTGAAGTTAAGTGTGAGTGCAGCAAGTTTTAAATGAGGAGAGACTGCTGGTGATGCAGATAGGAGATGGTAGAGAATTCCAGAGAATTCTAGATTAAACTAAAAGGGAAACTAAGAGGACTAATTAAGTCCAACAAGGCCAATTATGAGGTCAAGATAGCCTCACAGGCTAAAGACAATTTATTCATTTATTTGTTTGTTTGCATTTGTTTACCAGGATGGTCCACTGGGCCAAAAAAGTGCCCATTTTCAGTGGAAGCCCGGAGAGAAAAGCTCCACAGAGCTTTATACAAACAACAAAACAACTAGCAAATACAACAAGAGCTGACAATGAAATAGGTTTTTAACAAAAGTAATAAGGCAGTGAGGCAATACAGTTGTAAATAAGACTATGTACAAACACAAGTTCTTCTAGAGCTATGTCTGTAACCTCCAAGTCAGCACACAGCATTGTGCCAAACTGTTGGTCAGTGGTGCCATCTTCACTGAGCAGAGTGACTTAGCAAATCTGCTGGCTGATGAATTCAGCTCAAACTTCAACCCCCAGCTCCCTCTACCTCCCCCCATGAAATACCTACTAGCATAGCCCTCAACTATTAGCAGAGTGGGTCATGGTGGCCAAAAGTCAATAACACAGTCTGAATGGGCCCTGACAATATCCTGGGATGCTTCCAAAATAATTTGAGATACGATCCATCAGGACCACTTGAGTCACTTTTCAGCTATAGCCTCGACACAGGCTTTGTATCACTAGAATGGAGGACTGCAATGGTAATTCAACTTCACAAGGATGCTCCATCAACTAACCTCAGAAACTACAGATCCATTAGTCTAACTAGTCTAATATGCAAAACCATGGAATGAAATATTATGCAAATGATCAACAAAGACATAGGTAACCTTCAGACAATGGACCCAACCCAGTTTGGCTTTGTCAAGAGAAAGTCAACTCCTACTAAACCTGCTGGACGTCTTTGAGAAATCAACAAGGCCATGGATGAGGAGAACATGATGTATACCATCTTCCTGGACCTAGTTAAGGCATTCCATACACTATCCCACTCAGGTATACTTGAAAAACTCCAAAATGGGCATAACCCCTTACTTATCTCACTGGATTATCAGCTGGTTTGCAGACAGGACTCAGGAAGTCAGTACTGACCACCTCCACCAAGAGACCAGTCATCAGCAGGAAAAATCAAGGTTCCATGCTGGGACTGTTGTTATTTGACATCACTTCTCAGAGATAAAGGCTAATGTCAAAGGTCTTTGGGTGATTAAGTTATCAGATGACTGTACATTGAAGCTATCATGGCTTCCGCCCAGTGACACAAACATCCTTGTGGAGGATCTACCATAGACAAATAACAGGTGCCAAAGTCACAGATTAAAATTTAAGGTCATGAAATGCATTATAGTACCTTTTGGGAAAATGGCCACTCAGGCTAATTACATCATTGATAAGACACCCCTATAGATGATCCAGTAGTCAGGTATATGGGAACATGTGTAGACAGTTATCTGGCCTTTAAACAACATATGCCAAGGTAGTGAGAAAATCATTCTATGTAACCCAACTTACAATTAAGGGCATGGCGTCCAGGTCCAAGGGAGTCATAGTGTTACTTTATTTGGTCCTTCATTGACTATAATGTCCCCTTTGGCATGTACCTAACCAGACATATGCAACAGTTGGAATGCCCACAAAGGTTCCTTACCAGGAGAATCCAGGGTATAAACACTTTGCCCTATATGGATTGCCTTAAAGCTCTATCTCTATATTTGGTCTCCTACATGTTACTGATAAGCGATATATGTCTGGCATAGAAGACAGTCTCAGAACCAGCTCTGATGGACCTTTTGCACATCCACAAAATGAACAGCATCAGACCCACTAGATCCAAGAATTTATATTTTGCTTATGACATGAATAAGATTAATGGAGCCACTTTGCTGCAAATATTTACTTTTGGCCTAATAATTGAAAAATGTACCTTTGCTAAAACTGGTCCAGACACACGTAATAGTCTCACAGCAAGCATGAGAAATTTAGACTTCTTGTCACAGTTCAAAATACATTTAAAATACTTTATACCCATTCACATCTGTTCATAACTAATGCAGACAATGGTCAATTTATACTCCTTTTCCTAATTATCATAAATCATATTTACCTCTATTATATTTCATAGGTAGATACTAGGCTATCAGCCCTGGGGCCTATATAAGCCTAGCCAAAAATGTTCCCTGGCTTTTGCCACCCAATAAAATTATTTTCCTGTACCCCTGTTGAGCAGTGCCGCAGAAGTGATTCCCGGGGTGAATTTTCTATTTCCCATCCAATTGTCAAGATTTTTGTTAAAGAGGGTCAATGAGGAGCTTTGCTTGACATGAATGGGTAGTTTGTTTCAGAGTATGGGAAGTGTCGGAGACAGGAATCTATCCCTCCAGCATGTTCTGTTTATTGTGGTGACAAGGTTTAGGTCTCTGGACCGTATGGTCGGAGAGATTGGGATTTCTTTAAGTGTAGCATGTCCAACAGCTCTGGGTTTGACATAGCTTTGTATGTTAAGCAGAGATTGCCTCTGAGTAGGTGATATGCGATGGAGTAGAGCTGAAGTTTTTTGAGATGGTCTGCATATGCCATCTGTTTGAGGCCGGTAATCCTCTTAGTGAGGTATATCTGTGGCCTTTCCAATTGTTGTAGGTTTCTTGTGAGAAACATGCCAAACAGGACATTGTACTCTATAATGGGTCTGATGAGGAATGAGTAGAAAGGAACAATGACCTCCTTTTTTCTAGAGTAGAACCCTTTTGTGATTAGGTGTGCCATGTAGAAGGATTTCCTGATTACTGTGGCGATGTGGTTATCAAAGGAGGGACTAGTGTCCACCTGTGTCCCGAGGTCTCTTATCACATTTTCAGTGTTTAGTGAGCTACTGCCTATGTGGTACTTCATGGGTACAGAGTTTTTCCCAAAGGGGATGACAGTGCAATTTTTGGTATTGAGCTTGAGGCCATGACTTTGACACCAAGCATCTGTCTTTGTGAGGCCCTTTTGTAGACTGTATTCATCATTTTGTGATGCTATTATGGCTTCCAGTTGGCAGTCATCAGTGAACTTTGTTAGCCAAAGACCTTCTGTGTTGGCCTGCACTTCAGAGAAGTAGATGCAGAACAGGAGAGGACCCAGGACTGAACCCTGTGGTACTCCACTCATCACTGGTCTGAAGTCGGACTTGGAGTCGGCTACTTTTACTGTGTGGGTTCTGTCAGTGAGCCAGTTGGCCACCCATCTTGTGACATAGGGATTTATGCCCAGTTTAATGAGTTTATCTATAATTCCAGAGTGGGGATGATATCAGAAGCCTTGGCGAGGTCAAGATAGGCTGTGTGCACTACCTTGCCCTCGTTTACGGCTCTGGTGACCACTTCAAAGAAGTCATTCAGATTTAGTAGACATTATCTACATTTTACAAACCCAAACTGAGTGGGGTCCAAGGTTTGGAGGTTACCTATGTCTTTGTTTATAAGCTCCAAGATGATATGTTCCATGGCCTTGCGGACCAAGCTCATCAGGCTAATGGGGTGCCAGTTTCCATAGTCTATGGTGGAACCCCTTTTGTGGAGTGGGATAACCATCACTGTGTGCCATTCAGTAGGCACATAGCCTAAGGTGAGGCTATGATTGAACATGGTACTTAGGTGTGGTGCCAGTTTGTTCTGTAGTTCACGTAGTATGCAGCCTGGGATGTTGTATGGTCCCATGGATGCTGTGTTCTTGGCTTAGGAGAGTGTGGTCTTTACTTGTTCATCCATGATTACAGGAGCTTTGAATTCTTCCAGTATTAAGATGGGCCCTTTGGAGGGTGAGAGGGGGTAGAGTTAGCACTGAACTATCTGCCAGGATGTTGGCAATATCGGTTGATTCTGTATATTTAGTGCCATTGTTCTGTAGCTTAGAGCAGATCTGAGTATTGCCATTGAGATTCTTGACATAGCTGTAGAATGGTTTGTGGTTGTCTTTGGAGTCAGTGGCAATTTTATTTTCATAACTGGCTTTGGAGGATTTTATGAGGGATCTCAGCTTCTTGCTGAGGCTAACCAGGGAGTTCCTCCAATCTTGGGAATTTACTCTTTTTTGCATCAGCTTCTTCCTTCTGTTGTAGAGTTTGTTTATAGCAGGGGACTACCAGATTGGCTTCCTTTTTTTGGAGGATAGCATCTTGGTTCTGTTGGGGAAGGCACAATCCATGCACTCATGTATGTGCTTATACAGTGCATTTGTGTAAGTTTCAGCAGTCGTACCTCTATTTTCCATCTGCATGGGTGTTGTGAGGTTTGCCACTTCTGTCTTAAGATGCATGAAGTTGGCTTTGGAGTAGTTTTGATGGTGGTTTCCTTAATGAGAGGCGGGGGTGGGATATGGATGTCTAGGGTGATTAGCTTGTGGTCGGATCTAACCAGCGAGGAGTTGACCTCTAATGTGGAACAGCAGTTACCCATATTGGTAATAACCAGGTCCAGGATATTGCTGCCCCTGGTGGGGGTGTGGACAAGCTGATCCAAGGCACTGGAATTTATGAATTCCAGAAAACATTGAGTGAATGAGTTGATACATGAGTAGTTTTCCCAGTTGATGGAGGGGTAGTTGAAATCGCCCATAATTAAGGTATTGAGTTGTAACTTAATATTTTCCAGTATCTTAAGAAATGAAGAGTGGGAATCCTGGGGCATGGTGGGGGATCTATAACAAACTACAACCTGGATTGCAGCATGGCCCAGTGTTAGTTGCATTTGGATAATTTTGGATGCATTATGTTCAGCAACTAGCCTGGATGTGTGGATATCCTTAATGAATATGGACACACCTCCGCCTTTAGTGTTTCAGTCCAGGTTAGGTGGCCAAAAGGTTTGGTATTAATTATAGCCTGGTAATGCAGTGGTGCTCTCTGGAGCCTTGAACCAGGTCTCTGTCACTGCACAGATGTCAATGTTCTCCATTCTAAGGAGCACCTCGAGTGAATGCATTTTGAGGTTTAGACTTCTAGCAGTGAGTAGCATTACCGTCAGAGTTTACTTGCTTGTACCTGTTATGCTGGTGAATTTGGCATTTGAACCTTGCCTAAAAAAGGCACTATAGGGGTGGCAAGAGCCTTAGCCAGTATCCAGAGTCCCAGGGGTGACAGGTGCAGGCCGTCTCTGGCAAAGCATCATGGTTTGTCGACCATGTCGTCCCAGGCAGACAGATACTGGATCCCCTTAGAATGACACCAGACGTTTTGCCAATTGTTGACGTCAATCATTTTGTCTTTGTACTGTGGTATCATTCTGGGTGATGGTAGGATGCTACTCAGGGATAGGGTCATACCTGCCTGGGCAACAAGATTCGAGAGCCCCTCCATGTCTCTTTTCATGTAGTCCGGGGAGGAACATCTCAGGTCATTCACACCAACATGAAAATGACAGAGTCATATTTGTACTTGTTGTGGAGTGACCTGAGTGTGTGTGTGTTATGTGGTGGATCCTGGCACCTGAAAGGCAGCTGACATTAACTTTCTCCTTGTTTAGCCTGGTGAGTGGGTCATCAGTGTGCCTCACTATAGAGTCACCTATGACTAGTGTGTTGAGTAGGTTGTTTTGCCTTATGGGCTGAGGTTGAGTGGTACACTGATTTTGTGGACTATGTGTCATTTGGGTAGTGTTGGGAGATGGTGGTTGTCTGCGTTTTAGCTTGGGAGGTCTCTGTTGCTTGTGCAGATTTTTATTGAGAGCCTTCATGAATGTGGGTGTGTGCTTTGTGTTTCTATGGGTGGGTTTTGGTAGTGTGAGTTTTGAAGCAGTATGTGTTGAGTATAGTGTGGTGCAGGTGTTAACCAACTCCTCTTGATTGTCTAGTCCGGTCTTGGCTGGAGAGAGCTTGGCTTCCAGTTTGGCTATATAAGTGCATCTCTCACAGGTTGCAGTTTTGGGTGGTAGGAGGAGAGGGTTGTCAGCGTATATGAGGCAATTGCTACAATGCCCCAAGATGCCCAGATTCATCAGGTGGGCAGGAGAAATCACTGGGAGTTGACCCATTGACATGCCTGGATAGGTGCTTATTAATTTAAGTACTAAGAACTGTTTTCCTCTTGACAAGTGAGGAAAGTCGAGTGTTGTAGTAATTTGTAGTTTATTTAGTGCTTACAATGAGTTCTGAGCAAGTGCTGAGCACAAGGAAACAGTTTTGAGTGCTGAAACTAAAAAATCTGGCTAGTTCTAGCTAACACTAGCTAGTTTTAGCACCAATCCCAAGAAGAAAAGCAGGCCATGGTCTGTTTGGTGACCCACAGTCTTGCCCCAGATATGCAAGGGTCTGCAGGCTTGTAGCCTTTTTCTGATAGATGCCTCGAATAGCAACCAGACCAATCAGGCATGTTAAGCACAGGCAGTCACCCACCAACCAGAAAGAGTCAGGAATCAATGCACTCTGCTCCTACTCTTACCAGGATAAGACTATAAGCAAAGATTCTAAGCTGTCACCTATAAAGCAGTTATTAGGCTTTCTGGTGATCAGCAGTCTCCAGGAAATAATGTAACTGCACTCCTTCTCTCACCAGGAGAAAACAGAAGCACTAATTCCAAGATGACTACTGAGAGGCAGAATATTGGATTGACAATAACTGGTGGTCTTGCAATAGATGCTTAAAGGTAAGATGAAAAAAAAATGGTTTATCCTAAACACTGCAGTGTGCCCTAGAGGAGTTATATGTGAAAGTAGGTAACTTAAGTTTTACCTCTCTAAAAGTTAAGTTTTAGTGGAGAGTAACTATTTTTCAAACAGTAAGATAGATTGAAAGGGGGTGGTCACTTTTCTATTCCAGTACTATGGGAGACAGTTGGATGGCCAATAAATTTAAATAGTTGAAGGGGAGTGATTTCAGAAAATGATAATTTTGTACTTGCTCACACCAGCCAGTAGAAGGAGAGAGGAAATGAGATATATAGTCAAATTAACATAAGGGGCAGGCAACTAGAAAGACAGTGGTGTTTAAGAACACAACAATAACAGGGTGGGAGGGTGGGAAAAATATGAATTTCTGTATACAAAATAGAAAAAGGCAATAAAGTAATACAAGTGTGACTCCTTAACTGACCTCTTCTAATTTCTGTCTGACTCACAAGAGACAGAGCTGTGGTCTGTTTTCAAGTTTTAGTATGCAGTTAAAAGCAGAATACAAGCAAAACACACTGTAAAGAAAAAAAATCACAGTATAAAAAATAGAAAAAGGCAAAAAAGTAATACAAAACACAACAAATAAAATGCAAACTAACTTTTCCATCACAGCAAACTGTAGCAGAATCTGGGAGAGCCTTTCCATTAAAGCTCTGAAATGCTTTATTGTACACTTTAAATAGTAAGTTTAGTTCCTAGCCCCACCCGCTCAGTTCACAGATGATTAACCTTAAATGACCTGGTGTAACTTATGTGTGGCTCCTTAATCGGCCTCTTCTAATTTTTGTCTGACTCACAAGAGACAGAGCTGTTGTCTCTTTTCAAGGTTTAGTATGCAGTTAAAAGCAGAATACAAGTAAAACTCAGTGTAAAGAAACAAATCACACTACACAAAATAGAAAAAGGCAATAAAGTAATACAAAACACAACAAATAAAATGCAAACTAACTTTTCCCTCACAGCAAACTGTGGCAGAATCTGGATGAGCCTTCTAGTAAAGCTATGAAATGCTTTATTTCACCCCTTAGATAAAAGGTCTAGTTTCTAGCTCCACCTCCTCAGTTCACAGATGATGAACTCTAGCTGACCTGTTGTAACTTATGTCTGACTTCTTAACTGACATCTTCTAATTTCTGTCTGACTCACAAGAGACAAAGATGTGATCTCTTTTAAAGTTTGAGTATGGAGTTAAAAGCAGAATTCAAGTAAAACACACTGTAAAGAAAACAAATCACAGTATACAAAATATAAAAAGTAACAAAGTACTATAAAACACAACAAATGAAAAGAAAACTAACCTTCCCCTCACAGCAAACTGTAGCAGAATCTGGGTGAGGCTTTCCAGTAAAGCTCTGAAATGTTTTATTTCACCCTTTAAATATAAGGTTTAGTTCCTAGCTGCAGCCCTCAGTTCACAGATGAGTAACCTTAGCTGACCTGTTGTAACTTATGCGTGACTCCTTAACTGACCTCTTCTAATTTCTGTCTGACTCACAAGAGACTGAGTTCTGGTCTCTTTCCAAGTTTTAATATTCAGTTAAGAGCAGAATACAAGCAAAACACAGTGTAAAGAAAACAAATCACAGTATGCAAAATAGAAAAAGACAATAAAGTAATACAAAACCCAACAACTAAAAAGCAAACTACCCTTTCCCTCACAGTAAATTGTAGCAGAGTCTGGGTGAGCCTTTCCAGTAACGCTTTGAAATGTTTTATTTTACCCAATAAATATATGGTTTAGTTCCTAGCTCCACCCGTTCAGTTCACAGATGATTAACCTTAACTGACCTGCTGTAACTTATGTGTGACACCTTAATTGACCACTGTTAATTTATGTGTAAGTCACCAGAGACAGAGTTGTGGTCTCTTTTCAAATTTTAGTATGCAGTTAAAAGCAGAATACAAGTAAAAGACAGTGTAAAGAAAACAAATCACAGTATACAAACTAGAAAAAGACAATAAAGTAATACAAAACATAAAAAAAAATAAAAAACAAACTAACCTTTCCCTGACAGCAAACTGTAGCAGAATCTTGGTGAACATTTCCAGTAAAGCTCCAAAATGTTTTATTTTACCCCTTAAAAAGAAGGTTTAGTTCCCAGCTCCACCCCCTCAGTTCACAGATGATTAACCTTACCTAACCTGTTGTAACTTATGTTTGACTCCTTAACTGACCTCTTCTAATTTCTGTCTGACTCACAAGAGACTGAGCTGTGGTCTTTTTGAAGTTTTAGTGTGCAGTTATAAGCAGAATACAAGTAAAACACACTGTAAAAAAACAAATCACAGTATACAAAATAGAAAAAGGCAATAAAGTAATACAAAACACAACAAATAAAAAGCAAACTAACCTTTCCCTCACAGCAAATTGTAGCAGAATCTGGGTGAGCTTTTCCAGTAAAGCATTGAAATATTACATTTTGCACCTTAAATCGAAGGTTAAGTTTCTAATTCCAACCCTTCAGTTCACAGATGATTAACCTTAGCTGACCTGTTGTAACTTATGTGTGACTCCTTAACTGACCTTTTCTAACTTCTGTCTTACTCAAAAGAGACAGAGTTGTGGTCTCTTTTCAAGTTTTACTATGCAGTTAAAAGTATAAAACAATTAAAACACAGTTTAAAGAAAACAAATCACAGTATACAAAATAGAAAAAGGCAACAAATTCATACAAAACACAACAAATAAAAAACAAAATAACCTTTCCCTCACAGCAAACTGTAGAAGAAACTGGGTGAGCCTTTCCAGTAAAGCTCTGAAATGTTTTATTTTACCCGTTAAATAGAAGGTTTAGTTCAGTTCACAGATGATTAACCTTAGCTGACCTGTTGTAACTTATGTGTGACTCCTTAACTGACCTTTTCTAATTTCTGTCTGACTCACACAAGACAGAGTTGTGGTCTCTTTTCAATTTTTACTATGCAGTTAAAAGCAGAAAACAATTAAAACACAGTTTAAAGAAAACAAGTCACAGTATACAAAATAGAAAAAGGCAATAAATTACAACAAATAAAAAGCAAAATAATTTTCCCTCACAGCAAACTGTAGAAAAAACTGGATGAGCCTTTCCAGTAAAGCTCTGAAATGTTTTATTTTACCCATTAAATAGAAGGTTTAGTTCAGTTCACAGATAATTAACCTTAGCTGACCTGTTGTAACTTATGCGTGACTCCTTAACTGACCTCTTCAAATTTCTGTCTGACTCAAAAGAGACAGAGCTGTGGTCTCTTTTAAAGTTTGAGTATGCAGTTAAAGACAGAATACAAGTAAAACACAGTGTAAAGAAAACAAATCACAGTATACAAAATATAAAATGGCAATAAAGTAATGCAAAACCCAACAAAAAAAGCAAACTAACCTTTCCCTCACAGCAAACTGTAACAGAATCTGGGTGAGCCTTTCCAGTAAAGCCCTGAAATGTTTTATTTTACCCTTTAAATAAAATGTTTAGTTACTTGCTCAGCCCCCTCAGTTCAGAGATGTTTAACCTTAGCTGACCTGTTGTACCTTATGTGTGACTCCTTAATTGACCTCTTCTAATTTCTGTCTGACTCAAGAGAGACAGAGCTGTGACTTCTTTTCAAGTTTGAGTATGCAGTTTAAAGCAGAATACAAGTAAAATACAGTGTAAAGAAAACAAATCACAGTATACAAAATAGAAAAAGACAATAAAGCAATACAAAACACAACAAATAAAAATCAAACTAACCTTTCCCTCACAGTAAAATGTAGCAGAATCTGGTTGAGCCTTTAAAGTAAAGCTCTGAAATGTTTTATTTTCCCATTAAATAGAAGGGCTAGTTCCCAACTCCAGCTCCTCAGCTCACAGATGATTAACCTTATCTGACCTGTTGTAACTTATGTTTGACTCCTTAACTGACCTCTTTTAATTTCTGTCTGACTCAAAAGAGACCAAGCTGTGGTCTCTTTTGAAGTTTTAGTGTGCAGTTATAAGCAGAATACAAGTAAAACACACTGTAAAGAAAACAAATCACAGTATACAAAATAGAAAAAGGCAAAAAAGTAATACAAAACACAACAAATAAGAAGAAAACTAACCCTTTCCTCACAGCAAACTGTAGCAGAATCTGGGCAAGCCTTTCCACTAAAGCCCTGAAATGTTTTATTTTACCCATTAAATAGAAGGTTTAGTTCCTAGTTCCACCCCTCTCTATTCACAGATGATTAACCTTAGCTGACCTGTTGTAACTTATGTGTGACTCCTTAATTGACCTCTTCTAATTTCTGTCTGACTCAAGAGAGACAGAGCTCTGACCTCTTTTCAAGTTCGAGTATGCAGTTTAAAGCAGAATACAAGTGAAAACAGTGTAAAGAAAACAAATCACAGTATACAAAATAGAAAAAGGCAATAAAGTAATAGCAAAACACAACAAATAAAAAGCAAACTAACCTTTCCCTCATAGTAAAATTTAGCAGAATCTGTGTGAGCCTTTAGAGTAAAGCTCTGAAATATTTTATTTTCTACTTAAATAGAAGATTTAGTTCAGTTCACAGATGATTAACCTTAGTTGCCCTGTTGTAACGTATGTGTGACTCCTTAACTGACCGCTTCTAATTTCTGTCTGACTCACAAGAGGCAGAGATGTGATCTCTTTTGAAGTTTGAGTATGGAGTTAAAAGCAGAATACAAGTAAAACACACTATAAAGAAAACAAATCACAGTATACAAAATATAAAAAGTAACAAAGTACTACAAAACACAACAAATGAAAAGCAAACTAACCTTCCCCTCACAGCGAACTGTAGCAACATCTGGGTGAGGCTTTCCAGTAAAGCTCTGAAATGTTTTATTTTACCTCTTAAATATAACGTTTAGTTCCTAGCTCCAGTCCTCAGTTCACAGATGAGTAACCTTAGCTGACCTGTTGCAACTTATGCGTGACTCCTTAACTGACATCTTCTAATTTCTGTCTGACTCTCAAAAGACTGAATTCTGGTCTCTTTTCAAGTTTTAATAGTCAGTTAAGAGCAGAATACAAGTAAAACACAGGGTAAAGAAAACAAATCACAATATGCAAAATAGAAAAAGGTAATAAAGTAATAAAAAACCCAACTAAAAAGCAAACTACCCTTTCCCTCACGGTAAACTGTAGCAGAGTCTGGGTGAGCCTTTCCAGTAAAGCTTTGAAATGTTTTATTTTACCCCTTATATATATGGTTTAGTTCCTAGCTCCACCCGCTCAGTTCACAGATGATTAACCTAAACTGACCTGCTGTAACTTATGCGTGACTCCTTAATTGACCGCTCCTAATTTAAGTCTAAGTCACAAGAGACAAAGTTGTGGTCTCTTTTCAAGTTTTAGCATGCAGTTAAAAGCAGAATACAAGTAAAAGACAGTGTAAAAAAACAAATCACAGTATACAAAAATAGAAAAAGACAATAAAGTAATATAAAACACAACAAATAAAAAACAAACTAACCTTTCCCTGACAGCAAACTGTAGCAGAATCTGGGTGAGCTTTTCCAGTAAAGTTCTAAAATGTTTTATTATACCCCTTGAAAATAAGGTTTAGTTCCCAGCTCCACCCCTCAGTTCACAGATGATTAACCTTATCTGACCTGTTGTAACTTATGTTTGACTCCTTAACTGACCTCTTCTAATTTCTGTCTGACTCACAAGAGACCGAGCTGTGGTCTTTTCTGAAGTTTTAGCGTGCAGTTATAAGCAGAATACAAGTAAAACACACTGTAAAGAAAACAAATCACAGTATACAAAATAGAAAAAGTCAATAAAGTAACACAAAACACAACAAATAAAAAGCAAACTAACATTTCCCTCACAGCAAATTGTAGCAGAATATGGGTGAGCTTTTCCAGTAAAGCATTGAAATGTTAGATTTTGCACCTTAAATTTAAAGGTTAAGTTCCTCATTCCAACCCATCAGTTCACAGATGATTAACCTTAGCTGACCTGTTTTAACTTATGTGTGACTCCTTAACTGACCTCTTCTAATTTCTGTCTGATTCACAAGAGACTGAGCTGTGGTCTTTTTGAAGTTTTACTGTGCAGTTATAAGCAGAATACAAGTAAAACACACTGTAAAGAAAACAAACCACAGTATGCAAAATAGAAAAAGGCAACAAATTAATACAAAACACAACAAATAAAAAGCAAAATAACCTTTCCCTCAATGCAAACTGTAGAAGAAACTGGGTGAGCCTTTCCAGTAAAGCTCTGAAATGTTTTATTTTACCCGTTAAATAGAAGGTTAGTTTAGTTCACAGATGATTAACCTTAGATGACCTGTTGTAACTTATGTGTGACTCCTTAACTGACCTTTTCTAATTTCTGTCTGACTCACACAAGACAGAGTTGTGGTCTCTTTTCAAGTTTTACTATGCAGTTAAAAGCAGAAAACAAGTAAACACAGTTTAAAGAAAAACAAATCACAGTATACAAAATAAAAAAGGCAATAAATTAATAGAAAACACAACAAATAAAAAGCAAAATAATTTTCCCTCACAGCAAACTGTAGAAGAAACTGGGTGAGCCTTTCCAGTAAAGCTCTGAAATTTTTTTATTTTACCCATTAAATAGAATGTTTAGTTCAGTTCACAGATGATTACCCTTAGCTGACCTGTTGTAATTTATGTATGACTCCTTAACTGAACTCTTCGAATTTCTGTCTGACTCAAAAGAGACAGAACTGTGGTCTCTTTTCAAGTTATATTATGCAGTTAAAGACTGAATACAAGTAAAACACAGTGTAAAAATAACAAATTGCAGTATACAAAATAGAAAAAAGGCAAAAAACTAATACAATACACAACAAATAAAAAGAAAACTAACCTTTCCATCACAGCAAACTGAAATGTTTTATTTTAACCCTTAAGTAGTAGGTTTAGTTCCTAGCTCCACCCACTCAGTTCACAGATGACTAACCTTAGATGACCTGGTGTAACTTATGTGTGACTCCTTAATTGACCTCTTCTAATTTTTTTCTGACTCACAAGAGACAGAGCTGTGGTCTTTTTTTCAAGTTTTAGTATGCAGTTAAAAGCAGAATACAAGTAAAACACAATGTAAAGAAAACAAATCACAGTATACAAAATAGAAAAATGCAATAAAGTAGTAGAAAACACAACAAATGAAAAGCAAGCTAACCTTTTCCTCACAGCAAACTGTAGCAGAATCTGGATGAGGCTTTCCAGTAACGCCCAGAAATGTTTTATTTTACCCATTAAATAGTAGGTTTAGTTCCTAGCTCTACCCTTTCAATTCACAGATGATTAACCTTAGATGACCTGTTGTAACTGATGTGTGATTCCTTAACTGACCTCTCCTACTTTCGGTCTAACTCACAAGAGACAGAGCTGTGGCCTTTTTTCAAGCTTTAGTATGCAGTTAAAAGCAGAATACAAGGAAAACACAGTGTAAAGAAAAGAAATCACAGTATACAAAATATAAAAAGGCAATACAGTAATACAAAACACAACAAATAAAATTCAAACTAACCTTTCCCTCACAGCAAACTAGTAGAATATTGGTGAGTCTTCCAGTAAAGCTCTGAAATGTTTTACTTTACCCCTTAAATAGTAGGTTTACTTCCTAGCTCCGCCCCTAAGTTCACAGATGATTAACCTTAGCTGACCTGTTGTAACTTAAGTGTGATTCCTTAATTGATCTCTTCTAATTTCTGTCTGACTCACAAGAGACAGAGCTGTGGTCTCTTTTCAAGTTTTAGTATGCTGATAAAAGCAGAATACAAGTAAAACACGGTGTAAAGAAAACAAATCACAGTATACAAAATAGAAAAAGGCAATAAAATAATAGAAAACACAACAATTAAAATGCAAACTAACCTTACCCACACAGCAAACTGTAGCAGAATCTGGTTGAGCCTTCCAGTAAAGCTCTGATATCCTTTATTTTACCCCTTAAATAGTAGGGTTAGTTCCCAGCTCCACCTCTCAGTTCACAAATGATTAACCTTAGATGACCTATTGTAACTGATGTGTGACTCCTTAATTGACCTTATCTAATTTCTGTCTCACACACAAGAGACAGAGTTCTGGTCTCTTTTCAATTTCTAATATGCAGTTTAAAGTAGAATACAAGTAAAACACAGTGTAAAGAAAACAAATCATAGTATATACAACAGAAAAAGGCAATAAAGTAATACAAAACACATAAAATAAAAAGCAAAATAATCTTTCCCTCACAGCAAACTGTAACAGAATCTGGATGAGGCTTTCCAGTAAAGCTCGGAAATGTTTTATTTTACCCATTAAATAAAAGGTTTAGTTCAGTTCACAGATGATTAACCTTAGCTGACCTGTTGTAACTTATGCCTGTCTCCTTAACTGACGTCTTTGAATTTCTGACTCAAAAGAGACAGAGCTGTGGTCTCTTTTAAAGTTTGAGTATGCAGTTAAAGGCAGAATACAAGTAAAACACGGTGTAAAGAAAACAAATCACAGTATACAAAATAGAAAAAGGCAAAAAAGTAATATAAAACACAACAAATATAAAGCAAACTAACATTTCCCTCACAGCAAACTGTAATAGAATCTAGGTGAGCTTTTCCAGTAAATCTCTGAAATGTTTTATTTTAACCCTTAAATAGTAGGTTTAGCTCCACCCTTTTAATTCACAGATTATTAACCTTAGATGACCTGTTCTAATTTCTGTCTGACTCACAAGTGACAGAGCTGCAGTCACTTTTTAAGTTTTATATGCAGTTAAAAGCAGACTAAACGTAAAACACACTGTAAAGAAAACAAATCACAGTATACTAAACAGAAAAAGGCAATTAAATAATACAAAACACAACAATTAAAGTGCAAACTAACCTTTCCCTCACATCAAACTGTAGCATAATCTGTGTGAACCTTCCAGTAAAGCTCTGAAATGCTTTATTTTACCCCTTAAATAGTAGGGTTAGTTCCCAACTCCACCTCTCAGTTCACAAATCATTAACCTTAGATGACCTATTGTAACGTATGTGTGACTCCATAATTGACCTCTTCTAATTTCTGTCTGACTCACAAGTGACAGAGCTGCGGTCTCTTTTTAAGTTTTAGTATGCAGTTAAAAGCAGAATAAACGTAAAACACACTGTAAAGAAAACAAATCACAGTATGTAAAATATAAAAAGGCAATAATGTAATACAATACCCATCAAATAAAATGCAAACTAACCTTTCCCTCACGTTTATTCTGCTTTATTGCCTCTGTAGCAGAATCTGGGTGAGCCCTTCTTGTAAAGCTCTGAAATGTTTTATTTTACAGCTTAAAGAGAAAGTTTAGTTCCTAACTCCACCCCCCCAGTTCACAGATGATTAACCTTAGCTGACCTTTTGTAACTTATATGTGAATCCTTAACTGACTTCTACTTTCTGTCTGACTCAAAGAGACAGAGCTGTGGTCTCTTTTTAAGTTTTATATGCAGTTAAAAGCAGAATAAACGTAAAACACACTGTAAAGAAAACAAATCACAGTATACAAAACAGAAAAAGGCAATCAAATAATACAAAACACAACAATTAAAGTGCAAACTACATTTCCCTCACATCAAACTGTAGTAGAATCTAAGTGAGCTTTTCCAGTAAATCTCTGAAATGTTTTATTTTAACCCTTAAATAGTAGGTTTAGTTCCTAGCTCCACCCTTTTAATTCACAGATTATTAACCTTAGATGACCTGTTCTAATTTCTGTCTGACTCACAAGTGACAGAGCTGCAGTCTCTTTTTAAGTTTTATATGCAGTTAAAAGCAGCATAAACGTAAAACACACTGTAAAGAAAACAAATCACAGTATACAAAACAGAAAAAGGCAATCAAATAATACAAAACACAACACTTAAAGTGCAAACTAACCTTTCCCTCACATCAAACTGTAGCATAATCTATGTGAACCTTCCAGTAAAGCTCTGAAATGCTTTATTTTACCCCTTAAATAGTAGGGTTAGTTCCCAGCTCCACCTCTCAGTTCACAAATCATTAACCTTAGATGACCTATTGTAACGTATGTGTGACTCCATAATTGACCTCTTCTAATTTCTGTCTGACTCACAAGTGACAGAGCTGCGGTCTCTTTTTAAGTTTTAGTATGCAGTTAAAAGCAGAATAAACATAAAACACACTGTAAAGAAAACAAATCACAGTATGTAAAATATAAAAAGGCAATAATGTAATACAATACCCATCAAAACGCAAACTAACCTTTCCCTCATGTTTATTCTGCTTTATTGCCTCTGTAGCAGAATCTGGGTAAGCCTTTCTTGTAAAGCTCTGAAATGTTTTATTTTACAGCTTAAAGAGAAAGCTTATTTCCTAACTCCACCCCCTCAGTTCACAGATGATTAACCTTTGCTGACCTTTTGTAACTTATATGTGAATCCTTAACTGACTTCTACTTTCTGTCTGACTCAAAGAGACAGAGCTGTGGTCTCTTTCTAAGCTTTAGTATACAGTTAAAAGCAGAATACAAGGAAAACACGGCGTAAAGAAAAGAAATCCCAGTAGACAAAATAGAAAAGGCAATAAAGTAATACAAAACACAACAAATAAAATGCAAACTAACCTTTCCCTCACAGCAAAGTGCAGCAGAATCTGGGTGAGCCTTTCTAGTAAAGCTCTGAAATGTTTTATTTTACAGCTTAAATAGAATGTTTAGTTCCTAACTTCACCCCCTCAGTTCACAGATGATTAATCTTAGCTGACCTTTTGTAACTTATGTGTGACTCCTTAACTGACTTCTATTACTTTCTGTCTGACTCAGAGAGACAGAGCTGTGGTCTCTTTTCAAGCTTTAGTATGCAGTTAAAAGCAGAATACAAGGAAAACACAGTGTAAAGAAAACAAATCATAGTATATACAACAGAAAAAGGCAATAAGGTAATACAAAACACATCAAATAAAAAGCAAAATAACCTTTCCCTCACAGCAAACTGTAACAGACTCTGGGTGAGGCTTTCAGGTAAAGCTCTGACATGTTTTATTTTACCCGTTAAATAGAAAGTTTAGTTCATTTCACAAATGATTAACCTTAGCTGACTTGTTGTAACTTATGTGTGTCTCCTTAACTGACGTCTTTGAATTTCTGACTCAAAAGAGACAGAGCTGTGGTCTCTTTTAAAGTTTGAGTGTGCAGTTAAAGGCAGAATACAAGTAAAACACATTGTAAAAATAAAAGATCACAGTATACAAAATAGAAGGCAAAAAAGTAATACAAAACACAACAAATAAAAAGCAAACTAACCTTTCCCTGACAGCAAACTGTAGTAGAATCTAGGTGAGCTTTTCCAGTAAAGCTCTGAAATGTTTTATTTTAACCCTTAAATAGTAGGTTTAGTTTCTAGCTCCACCCTTTTAGTTCACAGATTATTAACCTTAGATGACCTGTTGTAACTTATGTGTGACTACATAAATGACCTGTTTTAATTTCTGTCTGACTCAAACGTGACAAAGCTGTGGTCTCTTTTTAAGCTTTAGTATACAGTTAAAAGCAGACTACAAGGAAAACACAGTGTAAAGAAAAGAAATCCCAGTAGACAAAATAGAAAAAGGCAATAAAGTAATACAAAACACAACAATTAAAATGCAAACTAACCTTTCCCTCACATCAAACTGTAGCATAATCTGGGTGAACCTTCCAGTAAAGCTCTGAAATGCTTTATTTTACCCCTTAAATAGTAGGGTTAGTTCCCAGCTCCATTTCTCAGTTCACAAATGATTAACCTTAGATAACCTGTTGTAACTTATGTCTGACTCCTTAATTGACCTCTTCTAATTTCTGTCTGACTCACAAGTGTCAGAGCTGCGGTCTCTTTTTAAGTTTTAGTATGCAGTTAAAAGCAGAATAAATGTAAAACACACTGTAAAGAAAACAAATCACAGTATGCAAAATATAAAAAGGCAATAATATAATACAATACCCATCAAATAAAAAGCAAACTAACCTTTCCCTCACAGAAAACTGTAGCAGAATCTGGGTGAGCCTTTCTTGTAAAGCTCTGAAATGTTTTATTTTACAGCTTAAATAGAAAGTTTAGTTCCTAACTCCACCCCCTCAGTTCACAGATGATTAACCTTAGCTGACCGTTTGTAACTTACGTGTGACTCCTTAACTGACTTCTCCTACTTTCTGTCTTACTCAAAGAGACAGAGCTGTGGTCTCTTTTTAAGCTTTAGTATACAGTTAAAAGCAGAATACAAGGAAAACACAATGTAAAGAAAATAAATCCCAGTAGACAAAATAGAAAAAGCCAATAAAGTAATACAAAACACAACAAATAAAATGCAAATTAACCTTTCTCTCACAGCAAAGTGTAGCAGAATCTGGGTGAGCCTTTCTAGTAAAGCTCTGAAATGTTTTATTTTACAGCTTAAATAGAAAGTTTAGTTCCTAACTTCACCCCCTCAGTTCACAGATGATTAACCTTAGCTGACCTTTTGTAACTTATGTGTGACTCCTTAACTGACTTCTCCTACTTTCTGTCTGACTAAAAGAGACAGATCTGTGGTCTCTTTTCAAGCTTTAGTATGCAGTTAAAAGCAGAATACAAGGAAACAGTGTAAAGAAAAGAAATCACAGTATACACAATAGAAAAAGGCAATAAAGTAATATAAAACACAACAAATAAAATTAAAACTAACCTTTTCCTCACAGCAAAAAGTAGAAGATGCAAAGGGAGCCTTCCAGTAAAGATCTAAAATGTTTGATTTTTACCCCTTAAATAGTAGGTTAAGTTCCTAGATCCACCCTCATTTCACAGAAGATTAACCTTAGCTGACCTGTTGTAACTTATGTGTGACTTCTTAATTGACCCCTTCTAATTTCTGTCTGACTCACAAGAGACAGTCTTCTGGTCTCTTTTCAAGTTTTAATATGTAGTCAAAAGCAGAATACAAGTAAAATGCAGTGTAAAGAAAACAAATCACAGTATACAAAATAGAAAATGGCAATAAAATAATACAAAACACAACAAAGAAAAAAACAAACAAACCTTTTCCTCACAGCAAACTGTAAATAAATCTGGGTGAGCCTTTCCAGTAAATCTCTGAAATGTTTTATTTTACATCTTAAATAGAAGGTTTAGTTCCTAGCTCCACCCCCTCAGTTCACAGAAGATTAACCTTAGCTGACCTCTTGTAACTTATGTGTGACTCCTTACCTGACCTCTGCGAATTTCATGTTTGACTCAAAAGAGATAGAGTTGTGGTCTGTTTTCAAGTTTTAGTATGCAGTTAAAGACAGAATACAAGTAAAACACAGTGTAAAGAAAACAAATTGCAGTATACAAAATAGAAAAAGGCAAAAAACTAATACAATACACAACAAATAAAAAGAAAACTAACCTTTCCGTCACAGCAAACTGTAGTAGATTATGGGTGAGCTTTTCCAGTAAAGCTCTGAAATGTTTTATTTTAACCCTTAAATAGTAGGTTTAGTTCCTAGATCCACCCTTTCAGTTCACAGATTATTAACCTTCGATGACCTGTTGTAACTTATGTGTGACTCCTTAATTGACCTCTTCTAATTTTTTTCTGACTCACAAGAGACAGAGCTGTGGTCTCTTTTCCAGTTTTTTAGTATGCAGTTAAAAGCAGAATAAAAGTAAAACACAGTGTAAAAAAACAAATCACAGTATATACAACAGAAAAGGGCAATACAGTAATACAAAGCACATCAAATAAAAAGCAAACTAACCTTTCCCTCACAACAAACTGTAGTAGAATCTGGGTGAGCTTTTCCAGCAAAGCTCTGAAATGTTTTATTTTAACCCTTAAATAGTAGGTTTAGTTCCTAGCTCCACCCACTCAGTTCACAGATGACTAACCTTAGATGACCTGGTGTAACTTATGTGTGACTCCTTAATTGACCTCTTCTAATTTTTTTCTGACTCACAAGAGACAGAGCTGTGGTCTCTTTTCAGGTTTTAGTATGCAGTTAAAAGCAGAATACAAGTAAAACACAATGTAAAGAAAACAATGTACAGTATACAAAATACAAAAAGGCAATAAAGTAATACAAAACACAACAAATAAAAAGCAAACTAACATTTCCCTGACAGCAAATTGTAGTAGAATCTAGGTGAGCTTTTCCAGTAAAGCTCTGAAATGTTTTATTTTAACCCTTAAGTAGTAGGTTTAGTTTCTAGCTCCACCCTTTTAGTTCACAGATTATTAACCTTAGATGACCTGTTGTAACTTATGTGTGACTCCATAAATTACCTGTTTTAATTTCTGTCTGACTCACACGTGACAGAGCTGTGGTCTCTTTTTAAGCTTTAGTATACAGTTAAAAGCAGACTACAAGGAAAACACAGTGTAAAGAAAAGAAATCCCAGTAGACAAAATAGAAAAAGGCAATAAAGTAATACAAAACACAACAATTAAAATGCAAACTAACCTTTCCCTCACATCAAACTGTAGCATAATCTGGGTGAGCCTTCCAGTAAAGCTCTGAAATGCTTTATTTTACCCCTTAAATAGTAGGGTTAGTTCCCAGCTCCACCTCTCAGTTCACAAATGATTAACCTTAGATAACCTGTTGTAACTTATGTTTGACTCCTTAATTGACCTCTTCTAATTTCTGTCGGACTCACAAGTGACAGAGCTGCGGTCTCTTTTTAAGTTTTAGTATGCAGTTAAAAGCAGAATAAACATAAAACACACTGTAAAGAAAACAAATCACAGTATGCAAAATATAAAAAGGCAATAATATAATACAATACCCATCAAATAAAAAGCAAACTAACCTTTCCCTCACAGAAAACTGTAGCAGAATCTGGGGGAGCCTTTCTTGTAAAGCTCTGAAATGTTTTATTTTACAGCTTAAATAGAAAGTTTAGTTCCTAACTCCACCCCCTCAGTTCACAAATGATTAACCTTAGCTGACCTTTTGTAACTTATGTGTGACTCCTTAACTGACTTCTCCTACTTTCTGTCTTGCTCAAAGAGACAGAGCTGTGGTCTCTTTTTAAGCTTTAGTATACAGTTAAAAGCAGAATACAAGGAAAACACAGTGTAAAGAAAATAAATCCCAGTAGACAAAATAGAAAAAGCCAATAAAGTAATACAAAACACAACAAATAAAATGCAAATTAACCTTTCTCTCACAGCAAAGTGTAGCAGAATCTGGGTGAGCCTTTCCAGTAAAGCTCTGAAATGTTTTATTTTACACTTTACAAAGAAGGTTTAGTTCCTAACTCTGCCCCCTCAGTTTACATATGATTAACCTTAGCTGACCTGTTTTAACTTATGTGTGACTCCTTAAGTGAACTTTCCTACTTTCTATCTGACTCACAAGAGACAGAGTCAAGTTTTAGTGTGCAGTTAAAAGCAGAATAAAAGTAAAACACAGTATAAAAAACAAATCACAGTATACAAAACAGAAAAATGCAATAAAGTAGTAGAAAACACAACAAATAAAAAGCAAGCCAACCTTTTCCTCACAGCAAACTGTAGCAGAATCTGGGTGAGGCTTTCCAGTAATGCCCTGAAATGTTTTATTTTACCCATTAAATATTAGGTTTAGTTCCTAGCTCCACCCTTTCAATTCACAGATGATTAACCTTAGATGACCTGTTGTAACTGATGTGTGATTCCTTAACTGACCTCTCCTACTTTCTGTCTAACTCAGAAGAGACAGAGCTGTGGCCTTTTTTCAAGCTTTAGTATGCAGTTAAAAGCAGAATACAAGGAAAACAGAGTGTAAAGAAAAGAAATCACAGTATACAAAATATAAAAAGGCAATACATTAATACAAAACACAACAAATAAAAAGCAAACTAACCTTTCCCTCACAACAAACTGTAGCAGAATCTGGTAGAGCCTTCCAGTAAAGCTTTGAATTGTTTTATTTTACCCCTTAAATAGTAGGTTTAGTTTCCTACTCCAACCCCTCAGTTCACATATGATTAACCTTAGATGACCTGTTGTAACTTATGTGTGACTCCTTAATTTTCCTTTTCTGATTTCTGTCTGATGCACAAGAGACAGAGTTCTGGTGTCTTTTCAAGTTTTAATATGCAGTCAAAAGCAGAATACAAGTAAAACACAGTGTAAAGAAAACAAATCACAGTATACAAAATAGAAAATAGCAATGAAATAATGCAAAACACAACAAAGAAAAAGCAAACAAACCTTTCCCTCACAGCAAACTGTAACATAATCTGGGTGAACCTTTCCAGTAAAGCTCTGAAATGTTTTATTTTACCTGTTAAATCGAAGGTTTAGTTCCTAGCTCCACCCCATCAGTTCACAGAAGATTAACCTTAGCTGACCTGTTGTAACTTATGTGTGACTCCTTAATTGATCTCTTCTAATTTCTGTCTGACTCAGAAGAGACAGAGGTGTGGTCTCTTTTCAAGTTTTAGTATGCTGTTAAAAGCAGAATACAAATAAAACACAGTATAAAGAAAACAAATCACAGTATACAAAATAGAAAAAGGCAACAAAGTAATAAAAAACACAACAAATAAAATGTAAACTAACCTTTCCCTCAAAGCAAAGTACAGCAGAATTTGAGTGAGCCTTTTGAGTAAAGCTCTGAAATGTTTTATTTTACAACTTAAAGAGAATGTTTAGTTCCTAACTCCACCCCCTCAGTCCACATATGATTAACCTTAGCTGATCTGTTGTATGTTCTGTGTGACTCTCTAACTGACCTCTCCTACTTTCTGTCTGACTCACAAGAGAGAGAGCTGTGGTCTCTTTTCTGACCTTAGTATGCAGTTAAAAGCAGAATACAAGTAAAACTCAGTGTAAAGAAAAGAAATCGCAGTATTTAAAATAGAAAAATGCAACAAAATAATACAAAACACAACAAATAAAATGCAAACTAACCTTTCCCTCACAGCAAACTGTAGCAGAATCTGGGTATGCCTTCCAGTAAAGCTCTGAAATGCTTTATTTACCCCTTAAATAGTAGGGTTAGTTCCCAGATCCACCTCTCAGTTCACAGATGATTAACCTTAGATGACCTGTTGTAACTGATGTGTGACTCCTTAATTGACCTTATATAATTTCTGTCTGAGCCACAAGAGACAGAGTTCTGGTCTCTTTTCAAGTTCTAATATGCAGTTTAAAGTAGAATACAAGTAAAACACAGTGTATAGAAAAAATCACAGTATATACAACATAAAAAGGCAATAAAGTAATACAAAACACATCAAATAAAAAGCAAAAGAATCTTTCCCTCACAGCAAACTGTAGCAGAATCTGGGTGAGGCTTACTAGTAAAGCTCAAATGTTTTATTTTTCCCCTTAGATAGAATGCTTAGTTCCTAGCTCCACCTCCCTCAGTTCACAGATGATCAACTCTAGCTGACCTGTTGTAACTTATGTGTGACTTCTTAATTGACCCCTTCTAATTTCTGTCTGACTCAGAAGAGACAGTGTTCTGGTCTCTTTTCAAGTTTTAATATGCAGTCAAAAGCAGAATACAAGTAAAATGCAGTGTAAAGAAAAAAATCACAGTATACAAAATAGAAAATGGCAATAAAATAATACAAAACACAACAAAGAAAAAACAAACAAACCTTTTCCTCACAGCAAACTGTAACATAATCTGGGTGAGCCTTTCCAGTAAATCTCTGAAATGTTTTATTTTACCTCTTAAATAGAAGGTTTAGTTCCTAGCACCACCCCCTCAGTTCACAGAAGATTAACCTTAGCTGACCTGTTGTAACTTATGTGTGACTCCTTAACTGACCTCTGTGAATTTCTGTTTGACTCAAAAGAGACAGAGCTGTGGGCTGTTTTCAAGTTTTAGTATGCAGTTAAAGACAGAATACAAGTAAAGCACAGTGTAAAGAAAACAAATTGCAGTATACAAAATAGAAAAAGGCAAAAAACTAATACAATACACAACAAATAAGAAAACTAACCTTTCCGTCACAGCAAACTGTAGTAGAATATGTGTGAGCTTTTCCAGTAAAGCTCTGAAATGTTTTATTTTAACCCTTAAATAGTAGGTTTAGTTCCTAGCTCCACCCTTTCAGTTCACAGATTATTAACCTTAGATGACCTATTGTAACTTATGTGTGACTCCTTAATTGACCTCTTCTAATTTCTGTCTGACTCACAAGAGACAGAGCTGTGGTCTCTTTTCCAGTTTTAGTATGCAGTTAAAAGCAGAATAAAAGTAAAACACAGTGTAAAAAAAACAAATCACAGTATATACAACAGAAAAAGGCAATACAGTAATACAAAACACAACAAATAAAAAGCAAACTTACCTTTCCGTCACAGCAAACTGTAGTAGAATATGGGTGAGCTTTTCCAGTAAAGCACTGAAATGTTTTATTTTACACCGTAAATAGAAGGTTTAGTTCCTAACTCCACTCCCTCAGTTTACAGATGATTAACCTTAGCTGACCTGTTTTAACTTATGTGTGACTCCTTAAGTGAACTTTCCTACTTTCTGTCTGACTCACAAGAGACAGAGTCAAGTTTTAGTGTGCAGTTAAAAGCAGAATACAAGTAAAACACAGTGTAAAAACAAATCACAGTATACAAAATAGAAAAATGCAATAAAGTTGTACAAAACACAACAAATAAAAAGCAAGCTAACCTTTCCCTCACAACAAACTGTAGCAGAATCTGGTAGAGCCTTCCAGTAAAGCTCTGAAATGCTTTATTTTACCCCTTAAATAGTAGGGTTAGTTCCCAGCTCCACCTCTCAGTTCACAAATGATTAACCTTAGATAACCTGTTGTAACTTATGTCTGACTCCTTAATTGACCTCTTCTAATTTCTGTCGGACTCACAAGTGACAGAGCTGCGGTCTCTTTTTAAGTTTTAGTATGCAGTTAAAATCAGAATAAACATAAAACACACTGTAAAGAAAACAAATCACAGTATGCAAAATATAAAAAGGCAATAATATAATACAATACCCATCAAATAAAAAGCAAACTAACCTTTCCCTCACAGAAAACTGTAGCAGAATCTGGGGGAGCCTTTCTTGTAAAGCTCTGAAATGTTTTATTTTACAGCTTAAATAGAAAGTTTAGTTCCTAACTCCACCCCCTCAGTTCACAGATGATTAACCTTAGCTGACCTTTTTTAACTTATGTGTGACTCCTTAACTGACTTCTCCTACTTTCTGTCTTACTCAAAGAGACAGAGCTGTGGTCTCTTTTTAAGCTTTAGTATACAGTTAAAAGCAGAATACAAGGAAAACACAGTGTAAAGAAAATAAATCCCAGTAGACAAAATAGAAAAAGCCAATAAAGTAATACAAAACACAACAAATAAAATGCAAATTAACCTTTCTCTCACAGCAAAGTGTAGCAGAATCTGGGTGAGCCATTCTAGTAAAGCTCTGAAATGTTTTATTTTACAGCTTAAATAGAAAGTTTAGTGCCTAACTTCACCCCCTCAGTTCAGATATGATTAACCTTAGCTGACCTTTTGTAACTTATGTGTGACTCCTTAACTGACTTCTCCTACTTTCTGTCTGACTAAAAGAGACAGAGCTGTGGTCTCTTTTCAGGTTTTAGTATGCAGTTAAAAGCAGAATACAAGTAAAACACAATGTAAAGAAAACAATTTACAGTATACAAAATACAAAAAGGCAATAAAGTAATACAAAACACAACAAATAAAAAGCAAACTAACCTTTCTCTCACAGCAAAATTTAGCAAAATCTGGGTGAGCCTTTCCATTTAAGCTCTGAAATGTTTTATTTTACACCTTACAAAGAAGGTTTAGTTCCTAACTCTGCCCCCTCAGTTTACATATGATTAACCTTAGCTGACCTGTTTTAACTTATGTGTGACTCCTTAAGTGAACTTTTCTACTTTCTATCTGACTCACAAGAGACAGAGTCAAGTTTTAGTGTGCAGTTAAAAGCAGAATAAAAGTAAAACACAGTATAAAAAACAAATCACAGTATACAAAATAGAAAAATGCAATAAAGTAGTAGAAAACACAACAAATAAAAAGCAAGCCAACCTTTTCCTCACAGCAAACTGTAGCAGAATCTGGGTGAGGCTTTCCAGTAACGCCCTGAAATGTTTTATTTTACCCATTAAATATTAGGTTTAGTTCCTAGCTCCACCCTTTCAATTCACAGATGATTAACCTTAGATGACCTGTTGTAACTGATGTGTGATTCCTTAACTGACCTCTCCTACTTTCTGTCAAACTCAAAAGAGACAGAGCTGTGGCCTTTTTTCAAGCTTTAGTATGCAGTTAAAAGCAGAATACAAGGAAAACAGAGTGTAAAGAAAAGAAATCACAGTATACAAAATATAAAAAGGCAATACATTAATACAAAACACAACAAATAAAAAGCAAACTAACCTTTCCCTCACAACAAACTGTAGCAGAATCTGGTAGAGCCTTCCAGTAAAGCTTTGAATTGTTTTATTTTACCCCTTAAATAGTAGGTTTAGTTTCCTACTCCAACCCCTCAGTTCACATATGATTAACCTTAGATGACCTGTTGTAACTTATGTGTGACTCCTTAATTTTCCTTTTCTAATTTCTGTCTGATGCACAAGAGACAGAGTTCTGGTGTCTTTTCAAGTTTTAATATGCAGTCAAAAGCAGAATACAAGTAAAACACAGTGTAAAAAAACAAATCACAGTATACAAAATAGAAAATAGCAATAAAATAATGCAAAACACAACAAAGAAAAAGCAAACAAACCTTTCCCTCACAGCAAACTGTAACATAATCTGGGTGAACCTTTCCAGTAAAGCTCTGAAATGTTTTATTTTACCTGTTAAATCGAAGGTTTAGTTCCTAGCTCCACCCCATCAGTTCACAGAAGATTAACCTTAGCTGACCTGTTGTAACTTATGTGTGACTCCTTAATTGATCTCTTCTAATTTCTGTCTGACTCAGAAGAGACAGAGGTGTGGTCTCTTTTCAAGTTTTAGTATGCTGTTAAAAGCAGAATACAAATAAAACACAGTATAAAGAAAACAAATCACAGTATACAAAATAGAAAAAGGCAACAAAGTAATAAAAAACACAACAAATAAAATGTAAACTAACCTTTCCCTCAAAGCAAAGTACAGCAGAATTTGAGTGAGCCTTTTGAGTAAAGCTCTGAAATGTTTTATTTTACAACTTAAAGAGAATGTTTAGTTCCTAACTCCACCCCCTCAGTTCACATATGATTAACCTTAGCTGATCTGTTGTATGTTCTGTGTGACTCTCTAACTGACCTCTCCTACTTTCTGTCTGACTCACAAGAGAGAGAGCTGTGGTCTCTTTTCCGGCCTTAGTATGCAGTTAAAAGCAGAATACAAGTAAAACTCAGTGTAAAGAAAATAAATCACAGTATTTAAAATAGAAAAATGCAACAAAGTAATACAAAACACAACAAATAAAATGCAAACTAACCTTTCCCTCACAGCAAACTGTAGCAGAATCTGGGTATGCCTTCCAGTAAAGCTCTGAAATGCTTTATTTACCCCTTAAATAGTAGGGTTAGTTCCCAGATCCACCTCTCAGTTCACAGATGATTAACCTTAGATGACCTGTTGTAACTGATGTGTGACTCCTTAATTGACCTTATATAATTTCTGTCTGAGCCACAAGAGACAGAGTTCTGGTCTCTTTTCAAGTTCTAATATGCAGTTTAAAGTAGAATACAAGTAAAACACAGTGTATAGAAAAAATCACAGTATATACAACACAAAAAGGCAATAAAGTAATACAAAACACATCAAATAAAAAGCAAAAGAATCTTTCCCTCACAGCAAACTGTAGCAGAATCTGGGTGAGGCTTACTAGTAAAGCTCCGAAATGTTTTATTTTTCCCCTTAGATAGAATGCTTAGTTCCTAGCTCCACCTCCCTCAGTTCACAGATGATCAACTCTAGCTGACCTGTTGTAACTTATGTGTGACTTCTTAACTGACCCCTTCTAATTTCTGTCTGACTCAGAAGAGACAGTGTTCTGGTCTCTTTTCAAGTTTTAATATGCAGTCAAAAGCAGAATACAAGTAAAATGCAGTGTAAAGAAAAAAATCACAGTATACAAAATAGAAAATGGCAATAAAATAATACAAAACACAACAAAGAAAAACCAAACAAACCTTTTCCTCACAGCAAACTGTAACATAATCTGGGTGAGCCTTTCCAGTAAATCTCTGAAATGTTTTATTTTACCTCTTAAATAGAAGGTTTAGTTCCTAGCACCACCCCCTCAGTTCACAGAAGATTAACCTTAGCTGACCTGTTGTAACTTATGTGTGACTCCTTAACTGACCTCTGTGAATTTCTGTTTGACTCAAAAGAGACAGAGCTGTGGGCTGTTTTCAAGTTTTAGTATGCAGTTAAAGACAGAATACAAGTAAAGCACAGTGTAAAGAAAACAAATTGCAGTATACAAAATAGAAAAAGGCAAAAAACTAATACAATACACAACAAATAAGAAAACTAACCTTTCCGTCACAGCAAACTGTAGTAGAATATGTGTGAGCTTTTCCAGTAAAGCTCTGAAATGTTTTATTTTAACCCTTAAATAGTAGGTTTAGTTCCTAGCTCCACCCTTTCAGTTCACAGATTATTAACCTTAGATGACCTATTGTAACTTATGTGTGACTCCTTAATTGACCTCTTCTAATTTCTGTCTGACTCACAAGAGACAGAGCTGTGGTCTCTTTTCCAGTTTTAGTATGCAGTTAAAAGCAGAATACAAGGAAAACAGAGTGTAAAGAAAAGAAATCACAGTATACAAAATATAAAAAGACAATACATTAATACAAAACACAACAAATAAAAAGCAAACTAACCTTTCCCTCACAACAAACTGTAGCAGAATCTGGTAGAGCCTTGCAGTAAAGCTTTGAATTGTTTTATTTTACCCCTTAAATAGTAGGTTTAGTTTCCGACTCCAACCCCTCATTTCACATATGATTAACCTTAGATGACCTGTTGTAACTTATGTGTGACTCCTTAATTTTCCTTTTCTAATTTCTGTCTGATGCACAAGAGACAGAGTTCTGGTGTCTTTTCAAGTTTTAATATGCAGTCAAAAGCAGAATACAAGTAAAACACAGTGTAAAGAAAACAAATCACAGTATACAAAATAGAAAATAGCAATAAAATAATGCAAAACACAACAAAGAAAAAGCAAACAAACCTTTCCCTCACAGCAAACTGTAACATAATTTGGGTGAACCTTTCCAGTAAAGCTCTGAAATGTTTTATTTTACCTGTTAAATCGAAGGTTTAGTTCCTAGCTCCACCCCATCAGTTCACAGAAGATTAACCTTAGCTGACCTGTTGTAACTTATGTGTAACTCCTTCACTGATCTCTTCTCATTTCTGTCTGACTCAGAAGAGACAGAGGTGTGGTCTCTTTTCAAGTTTTAGTATGTTGTTAAAAGAAGAATTCAAATAAAACACAGTATAAAGAAAACAAATCACAGTATACAAAATAGAAAAAGGCAATAAAGTAATAAAAAACACAACAAATAAAATGTAAACTAACCTTTCCCTCAAAGCAAAGTACAGCAGAATTTGAGTGAGCCTTTCGAGTAAAGCTCTGAAATGTTTTATTTTACAACTTAAAGAGAATGTTTAGTTCCTAACTCCACCCCCTCAGTTCACATATGATTAACCTTAGCTGATCTGTTGTACGTTCTGTGTGACTCTCTAACTGACCTCTCCTACTTTCTGTCTGACTCACAAGAGAGAGAGCTGTGGTCTCTTTTCCGGCTTTAGTATGCAGTTAAAAGCAGAATACAAGTAAAACTCAGTGTAAAGAAAAGAAATCACAGTATTTAAAATAGAAAAACGCAACAAAGTAATACAAAACACAACAAATAAAATGCAAACTAACCTTTCCCTCACAGCAAACTGTAGCAGAATCTGGGTAAGCCTTCCAGTAAAGCTCTGAAATTTTTTACCCCTTAAATAGTAGCTCTGAAATGCTTTATTTACCCCTTAAATAGTAGGGTTAGTTTCCAGCTCCACCTCTCAGTTCACAGATGATTAACCTTAGATGACCTGTTGTAACTGATGTGTGACTCCTTAATTGACCTTATATAATTTCTGTCTGAGCCACAAGAGACAGAGTTCTGGTCTCTTTTCAAGTTCTAATATGCAGTTTAAAGCAGAATACAAGTAAAACACAGTGTATAGAAAAAAATCACAGTATATACAAAAGAAAAAGGCAATAAAGTAATACAAAACACATCAAATAAAAAGCAAAAGAATCTTTCCCTCACAGCAAACTGTAGCAGAATCTGGGTGAGGCTTACTAGTAAAGCTCCGAAATGTTTTATTTTTCCCCTTATATAGAAAGCTTAGTTCCTAGCTCCACCTCCCTCAGTTCACAGATGATCAACTCTAGCTGACCTGTTGTAACTTATGTGTGACTTCTTAACTGACCCCTTCTAATTTCTATCTGACTCACAAGAGACAGTGTTCTGGTCTCTTTTCAAGTTTTAATATGCAGTCAAAAGCAGAATACAAATAAAATGCAGTGTAAAGAAAAAAAAATCACAGTATACAGAATATAACATGACAATAAAATAATAGAAAACACAACAAAGAAAAAACAAGCAAACCTTTTCCTCACAGCAAACTGTAACATAATCTGGGTGAGCCTTTCCAGTAAATCTCTGAAATGTTTTATTTTACCTCTTAAATAGAAGGTTTAGTTCCTAGCACCACCCCCTCAGTTCACAGAAGATTAACCTTAGCTGACCTGTTGTAACTTATGTGTGACTCCTTAACTGACCTCTGTGAATTTCTGTTTGACTCAAAAGAGACAGAGCTGTGGTCTGTTTTCAAGTTTTAGTATGCAGTTAAAGACAGAATACAAGTAAAACAGTGTAAAGAAAACAAATTGCAGTATACAAAATAGAAAAAGGCAAAAAACTAATACAATACACAACAAATAAGAAAACTAACCTTTCCGTCACAGCAAACTGTAGTAGAATATGGATGAGCTTTTCCAGTAAAGCTCTGAAATGTTTTATTTTAACCCTAAAATAGTAGGTTTAGTTCCTAGCTCCACCCTTTCAGTTCACAGATTATTAACCTTAGATGACCTGTTGTAACTTATGTGTGACTCCTTAATTGACCTCTTCTAACTTCTGTCTGACTCACAAGAGACAGAGCTGTGGTCTCTTTTCCAGTTTTAGTATGCAGTTAAAAGCAGAATAAAAGTAAAACACAGTGTAAAAAAAACAAATCACAGTATATACAACAGAAAAAGGCAATACAGTAATACAAAACACATCAAATAAAAAGCAAACTAACCTTTCCCTCACAGCAAACTGTAATAGAATCTAGGTGAGCTTTTCCAGTAAAGCTCTGAAATGTTTTATTTTAACCCTTAAATAGTAGGTTTAGTTCCTAGCTCCACCCACTCAGTTCACAGATGATTAACCTTAGGTGACCTTTTGTAACTTATGTGTGACTCCTTAACTGACTTCTCCTACTTTCTGTCTTACTCAGAGACAGAGCTGTGGTCTCTTTTTAAGCTTTAGTATGCAGTTAAAAGCAGAATAGAAGGAAAACACAGTGTAAAGAAAAGAAATCACAGTATACAAAACAGAAAAAGGCAATAAAGTAATACAAAACACATCAAATAAAATTCAAACTAATCTTTTCCTCACAGTAAACTAGTAGAATCTTGGTGAGTGTTCCAGTAAAGCTCTGAAATGTTTTACTTTACTCCTTAAATAGTAGGTTTAGTTCCTAGCTCCGCCCCCTAAGTTCACAGATGATTAATCTTAGCTGACCTGTTGTAACTTATGTGTGATTCCTTAATTGATCTCTTCTAATTTCTGTCTGACTCACAAGAGACAGAGCTGTGGTCTCTTTTCAAGTTTTAGTATGCTGGTAAAAGCAGAATACAAGTAAAACACAGTGTAAAGAAAACAAATCACAGTAATCAAAATAGAAAAAGGCAATAGAATAATACAAAACAACCCAATTAAAATGCAAACAAACCTTTCGCTCACAGCAAACTGTAGCAGAATCTGGGTGAGCCTTCCAGTAAAGCTCTGAAATGCTTTATTTTACCCCTTAAATAGTAGGGTTAGTTCCCAGCACCACCTCTCAGTTCACAGACGATTAACCTTAGATGACCTGTTGTAACTGATGTGTGACTCCTTAATTGACCTTATCTAATTTCTGTCTGACACACAAGAGTCAGAGTTCTGGTCTCTTTTCAAGTTCTAATATGCAGTTTAAAGTAGAATACAAGTAAAACACAGTGTAAAGAAAACAAATCACAGTATATACAACAGAAAAAGGCAATAAAGTAATACAAAACAAATCAAATAAAAAGCAAAATAACCTTTCCCTCACAGCAAACTGTAACTGAATCTGGGTGAGGCTTTCCAGTAAAGCTCTGAAATGTTTTATTTTACCCGTTAAATAGAAGGTTTAGTTCAGTTAACAGATGATTAATCTTAGCTGACCTGTTGTAACTTATGCCTGTCTCCTTAACTGATGACTTCGAATTTCTGACTCAAAAGAGACAGAGCTGTGGTCACTTTTAAAGTCTGAGTATGCAGTTAAAGGCAGAATACAAGTAAAACACAGTGTAAAGAAAACAAATCACAGTATACAAAATAAAAAAGGCAAAAAAGTAATACAAAACACAACAAATAAAAAGCAAACTAACCTTTCCCTCACAGCAAACTGTAGTAGAATCTAGGTGAGCTTTTCCAGTAAAGCTCTGAAATGTTTTATTTTTCCCTTAAATAGTAGGTTTAGTTCCTAGCTCCACCCTTCTAGTTCACAGATTATTAACCTTAGATGACCTGTTGTAACTTATGTGTGACTCCTTAATTTACCTGTTCTAACTTCTCTCTGACTCACAAGTGACAGAGCTGCGGTCTCTTTTTAAGTTTTATATGCAGTTAAAAGCAGAATAAACGTAAAACACACTGTAAAGAAAACAAATCACAGTATGCAAAATATAAAAAGGCAATAAAATAATACAAAACACAACAATTAATGTGCAAATTAACCTTTCCCTCACATCAAACTGTAGCATAATCTGGGTGAACCTTCCAGTAAAGCTCTGAAATGCTTCATTTTATCCCTTAAATAGTAAGGTTAGTTCCCAGCTCCACCTCTCAGTTCACAAATGATTAACCATAGATGACCTGTTGTAAATTATGTGTGACTCCTTAATTGACCTCTTCTAATTTCTGTCTGACTGACAAGTGACAGAGCTGCAGTCTCTTTTTAAGTTTTAGTATGCAGTTAAAAGCAGAATAAACGTAAAACACACTGTAAAGAAAACAAATCACAGTATGCAAAATATAAAAAGGCAATAATGTAATACAATACCCATCAAATAAAAAGCAAACTAACCTTTCCCTCACGTTTATTCTGCTTTATTGCCTCTGTAGCAGAATCTGGGTGAGCCCTTCTTGTAAAGCTCTGAAATGTTTTATTTTACAGCTTAAAGAGAAAGTTTAGTTCCTAACTCCACCCCCTCAGTTTACAGATGATTAACCTTAGCTGACCTTTTGTAACTTATGTGTGACTCCTTAACTGACTTCTCCTACTTTCTGTCTGACTCAAAGAGACAGAGCTCTGGTCTCTTTTTAAGCTTTAGTATACAGTTAAAAGCAGAATACAAGGAAACACAGTGTAAAGAAAAGAAATCACAGTATACAAAATAGAAAAAGGCAATAAAGTAATACAAAACACAACAAATAAAATGCAAACTAACCTTTCCCTCACAGAAAACTGTACTTTCTAGTAAAGCTCTGAAATGTTTTATTTTACAGCTTAAATAGAAGGTTTAGTTCCTAACTTCACCCCCTCAGTTCACAGATGATTAACCTTAGCTGACCTTTTGTAACTTATGTGTGACTCCTTAACTGACTTCTGCTTTCTGTCTGACTCAAAGAGACAGAGCTGTGGTTTCTTTTCAAGCTTTAGTATGCAGTTAAAAGCAGAATACAAGGAAAACACAGTGTAAAGAAAAGAAATCACAGTATACAAAATAGAAAAAGGCAATAAAGTAATACAAAACACCACAAATAAAATTAAAACTAACCCTTCCTTCACAGCAAAAGGTAGATGATTCTGGGGCAGCCTTCCAGTAAAGATCTAAAATATTTTATTTGACCCCTTAAATAGTAGGTTAAGTTCCTAGCTCCACCCCTCAGTTCACAGAAGATTAACCTTAGCTGACCTGTCGTAACCTATGTGTGACTCCTTAACTGATCTCTTCTAATTTCTGTCTGACTCAGACGAGACAGAGGTGTGGTCTATTTTCAAGTTCTAATATGCAGTTTAAAGCAGAATACAATTAAAACACAGTGTAAAAAAACAAATCACAGTATATACAGCAGAAAAAGGCAATAAAGTAATAAAAAACACATCAAATAAAAAGCAAAATAACCTTTCCCTCAGTGCAAACTGTAGCATAATCTGGATGAGGCTTTCCAGTAAAGCTCTGAAATGTTTTATTTTACCCATTAAATAGAAGGTTTAGTTCAGTTCACAGATGATTGACCTTAGCTGACCTGTTTTATCTTATGCATGACTCCTTAACTGACGTCTTTGAATTTCTGTCTGACTCAAAAGAGACAGAGCTGTGGTCTCTTTTAAAGTTTGCGTATGCAGTTAAATGCAGAATATAAGTAAAACACAGTGTATAGAAAACAAATCACAGTACACAAAATAGAAAAAGGCAAAAAAGTAATATAAAACACGACAAATAAAAAGCAGAATAACCTTTCCATCAAAGCAAACTGTAGTAAAATCTGGGTGAGCATTTCCAGTATAGCTTGAAATGTTTTATTTTAACCCTTAAATAGTAGGTTTAGTTGCTATCTCTACCCTTTCGGTTCACAGATTATTACCCTAAGAAGACCTATTGTAACTTATGTGTGACTCCTTAATTGACCTCTTCTAATTTCTGTCTGACTCACAAGAGACTGAGCTGTTGTCTCTTTTCCAGTTTTAGTATGCAGTTAAAAGCAGAATAAAAGTAAAACACACTGTAAAGAAAAGAAATCACAGTATACAAAATAGAAAAAGGCAATAAATTAATACAAAACACAACAAATAAAATGCAAAACACAGTGTAAAGAAAAATCACCTTACAACAGGTCAGCTAAGGTTAATCATCTGTGAACTTAGGGGGCGGAGCTAGGAACTAAACCTACTATTTAAGGGGTAAAGTAAAACATTTCAGAGCTTTACTGGAATACTCACCAAGATTCTACTAGTTCACTGTGAGGGAAAGATTAGTTTGAATTTTATTTGTTGTGTTTTGTATTACTTTATTACCTTTTTCTATTTTGTATACTGTGATTTCTTTTCTTTACACTGTGTTTTCCTTGTAGTCTGCTTTTAACTGCATACTAAAGCTTAAAAAGACACCACAGCTCTGTCTCTGAGTAAGACAGAAAGTAGGAGAAGTCAGTTAAGGAGTCCCACATAAGTTACAAAAGGTCACATAAGGTTAATCATCTGTGAACTGAGGGGGTGGAGTTAGGAACTAAAGTTTCTATTTAAGCTGTAAAATAAAACCTTTTAGAGCTTTACAAGAAAGGCTCACAGAGATTCTGCTACAGTTTGCTGTGAGGAAAATGTTAGTTTGCATTTTATTTGTTGTGTTTTGTATTACTTTATTGTTTTTTTCTATTTTGTATATTGTGATTTCTTTTCTTTACACCATGTTTTCCTTGTATTCTGCATTTAACTGTATACTAAACCTTAAAAAGAGACCACAGCTCTGTCTCTTTGAGTCAGACAGAAAGTAGGAGTAGTCAGTTAAGGAATCACACATACGTTACAAAAGGTCAGCTAAGGTTAATCATCTGTGAACTGAGGGGTGGAGTTAGGAACTAAACTTTCTATTTAAGCTGTAAAATAAAACATTTTAGAGCTTTACAAGAAAGGCTCACCCAGATTCTACTACAGTTTGCTGTGAGGGAAAGGTTAGTTTGCTTTTTATTTGATGGGTATTGTATTACTTTATTGCCTTTTTATATTTTGCATACTGTGATTTGTTTTCTTTACAGTGCGTTTTACGTTTATTCTGCTTTTAACTGCATACTAAAACTTATAAAGAGACTGCAGCTCTGTCACTTGTGAGTCATACAGAAATTAGAATAGGTCAATTAAGGAGTCACACATAAGTTACAACAGGTCATCTAAGGTTAATAATCTGTGAACTAAAAGGGTGGAGCTGTGTTTTACTTGTATTCTGCTTTTGACTGCATATTAAAACTTGAAAAGACACCAGAACTCTGTCTCTTGTGCATCAGACAGAAATTAGAAAAGGAAAACTAAGGAGTCACACATAAGTTACAACAAGTCATCTAAGGTTAATCATATGTGAACTGAGGGGGTGGAGCAGGAAACTAAACCTACTATTTAAGGGGTAAAATAAAACAATTCAGAGCTTTACTGGAAGGCTCTGCCAGATTCTGCTACAGTTTGTTGTGAGGGAAAGGTTAGTTTGCTTTTTTTTTGTTGTGTTTTGTATTAATGTATTGCCTTTTTATATTTTGTATACTGTGACTTCTTTTCTTTACACTGTGTTTTCCTTGTATTCTGCTTTTAACTGCATACTAAAGCTTGAAAAAAGGCCACAGCTTTGTCTCTTGTGAGTTAGACAGAAAGTAGGAGAGGTCAGTTAAGGAATCACACATCAGTTACAACAGGTCATCTAAGGTTAATCATCTGTGAATTGAAAGGGTGGAGCTAGGAATTAAACCTAATATTTAATGGGTAAAATAAAACATTTCAGGGCTTTACTGGAAAGCCTCACCCAGATTCTGCTACAGTTTGCTGTGAGGAAAAGGTTAGCTTGCTTTTTATTTGTTGTGTTTTGTACTACTTTATTGCATTTTTCTATTTTGTATACTGTGATTTGTTTTTTACACTGTGTTTTACTTGTATTCTGCTTTTAACTGCACACTAAAACTTGACTCCGTCTCTTGTGAGTCAGACAGAAAGTAGAAAAGTTCACTTAAGGAGTCACACATAAGTTAAAACAGGTCAGCTAAGGTTAATCATCTGTAAATTGAGGGGGTGGAGTTAGGAAATAAGCCTTCTATTTAAGGTGTAAAATAAAAAATTTCAGAGATTTACTGGAAAGGCTCATCCAGATTTTGCTAAAGTTTGCTGTGAGAGAAAGGTTAGTTTGCTTCACAAAACACAACAAATAAAATGCAAACTAACCTTTCACTCACAGCAAAATGTAGAAGATTGTGGGGGAGCCTTCCAGTAAAGCTCTACAATGTTTTATTTTACCCCTTAAATAGTTAGTTAAGTTCCTAGCTCCACCCCTCAGTTGACAGAAGATTAACCTTAGCTGACCTGTTGTAACTTATGTGTGACTCTCTAATTGATCTCTTCTAATTTCTGTCTGACTCAGAAAAGACAGAGGTGTGGTCTCTTTTCAAGTTCTAATATGATGTTTAAAGCAGAATACAAGTAGAACACAGTGTAAAGAAAAAAAATCACAGTATATACAACAGAAAAAGGCAATAAAGTAATACAAAACACATCAAATAAAAATCAAAGTAACCTTTCCCTCACAGCAAACTGTAACATAATTTGGGTGAACCTTTCCAGTAAAGATCTGAAATGTTTTATTTTACCTCTTAAATAGAATGTTTGTTCCTAGCTCCACCCCCTCAGTTCACAGAAGATTAACCTTAGCTGACCTGTTGTAACTTATGTGTGACTCCTTCATTGATCTCTTCTAATTTCTGTCTGATTCAGAAGAGACAGAGGTGTGGTCTCTTTTCAAGTTTTAGTATGCTGGTAAAAGCAGAATACAAATATAACACAGTGTAAAGAAAAGAAATCACAGTATATACAACAGAAAAAGGCAATAAAGTAATACAAAACACATCAAATAAAAATCAAAATAACCTTTCCCTCACAGCAAACTGTAGCAGAATCTGGGTGAGCCTTCCAGTAAAGCTCTGAAATGCTTTATTTTACCCCTTAAATAGTAGGTTTAGTTCTTAGCTCCACCCCTCAGCTCACAGATGATTAACCTTAGATGACCTGTTGTAACTGATGTGTGACTCTTTAATTGACCTTATCTAATTTCTGTCTGACACACAAGAGACAGAGTTCTGGTCTCTTTTCAAGTCCTGATATGCAGTTTAAAGCAAAATACAAATAAAACACAGTGTAAAGAAAACAAATCAGAGTATATACAACAGAAAAAGGCAATAAAGTAATACAAAACACATCAAATAAAAGGCAAAATAACCTTTCCCTCACAGCAAACTGTAACAAAATCTGGGTGAGGCTTTCCAGTAAAGCTCTGAATAGTTTTATTTTACCCGTTAAATAGAAGGTTTAGTTCAGTTCACAGATGATTAACCTTAGCTGACTTGTTGTAACTTATGCGTGTCTCCTTAACTGACGTCTTCGAATTTCTGACTCAAAAGAGACAGAGCTGTGGTCTCTTTTAAAGTTTGAGTATACAGTTAAAGGCAGAATACAAATAAAACACAGTTTAAAGAAAACAAATCACAGTATACAAAATAGAAAAAAAACAAAAAGTAATACAAAACGCAACAAATAAAAAGCAAACTAACCTTTCCCTTACAGCAAACTGTAGTAGAATCTGGGTGAGCTTTTCCAGTAAAGCTCTGAAATGTTTTATTTTTAACCCTTAAATAGTAGGTTTAGTTCCTAGCTCCACCCTTTTAGTTCCCAAATTATCATCCTTAGATGACCTGTTGTAATTTATGTGTGACTCCTTTACTGACCTCTTCTAATTTCTGTCTGACTCACAAGTGACAGAGCTGCAGTCCCTTTTTAAGTTTTAGTTGTTGTTGTTGTGTCTTTCGGCTTTTCCTGGTTAGGGGTAGCCACAGCGGAACTCCTGTCCGCTAATTATTGGCAGTTAATTCTTACGTGCCGAGTTGCCAGCCCTGACGCACAGCCTTCAATGAAGGTACACCAATTCGCGCACGTCTCCCCGCAGAAGATGCTCTAGCTGAGAATCAAACCGGACAGCGTCTTACTCTGAGGCGACAATGCTACCACAGCACCACCACCGCGGATATTTGCAGTTAAAATCAGAATAAACGTAAAACACACTGTAAAGAAAACAAATCACAGTATGCAAAATATAAAAAGGCAATAAAGTAATACAATACCCATCAAATAAAAAGCAAACTAACCTTTCCCTCACAGCAAACTGTAGTAGAATCTGGGTGATCCTTTCTTGTAAAGCTCTAAAATGTTTTATTTTACAGCTTAAATAGAAAGTTTAGTTCCTAACTCCACCCCCTCAGTTCACAGATGATTAACCTTAGCTGACCTTTTGTAACTTATGTGTGACTCCTTAACTGACTTCTTCTACTTTCTGTCTGACTCAAAGAGACAGAGCTCTGGTCTCTTTTTAAGCTTTAGTATACAGTTAAAAGCAGAATAAAAGGAAACACAGTGTAAAGAAAAGAAATCACAGTATACAAAATAGAAAAAGGCAATAAAGTAATACAAAACACAACAAATAAAATGCAAACTAACCTTTCCCTCACAGCAAACTGTAACAGAATGTGGGTGAGCCTTTCTAGTAAAGCTCTGAAATGTTTTATTTTACAGCTTAAATAGAAGGTTTAGTTCCTAACTTCACCCCCTCAGTTCACAGATGATTAACCTTAGCTGACCTTTTGTAACTTATGTGTGACTCCTTAACTGACTTCTCATACTTTCTGTCTGACTCAAAGAGACAGAGCTGTGGTTTCTTTTCAAGCTTTAGTATGCAGTTAAAAGCAGAATACAAGGAAAACACAGTGCAAAGAAAAGAAATCACAGTATACAAAATAGAAAAAGGCAATAAAGTAATACAAAACACAACAAATACAATTAAAACTAACCCTTCCTTCACAGCAAAAGGTAGATTATTCTGGGGCAGCCTTCCAGTAAAGATCTAAAATATTTTATTTTACCCCTTAAATAGTAGGTTAAGTTCCTAGCTCCACCCCTCAGTTCACAGAAGATTAATCTTAGCTGACCTGCCGTAACGTATGTGTGACTCCTTAACTGATCTCTTCTAATTTCTGTCTGACTCAGACGAGACAGAGGTATGGTCTATTTTCAAGTTCTAATATGCAGTTTAAAGCAGAATACAAGTAAAACACAGTGTAAAAAAAACAAATCACAGTATATACAACAGAAAAAGGCAATAAAGTAATACAAAACACATCAAATAAATAGCAAAATAACCTTTCCCTCAGAGCAAACTGTAGTAGAATCTGGATGAGGCTTTCCAGTAAAGCTCTGAAATGTTTTATTTTACCGTTAAATAGAAGGTTTAGTTCAGTTCACAGATGATTGACCTTAGCTGACCTGTTTTATCTTATGCATGACTCCTTAATTGACATCTATGAATTTCTGTCTGACTCAAAAGAGACAGAGCTGTGGTCTCTTTTAAAGTTTGCGTATGCAGTTAAACGCAGAATATAAGTAAAACACAGTGTATAGAAAACAAATCACAGTATACAAAATAGAAAAAGGCAAAAAAGTAATATAAAACACGACAAATAAAAAGCAGACTAACCTTTCCATCACAGCAAACTGTAGTAAAATCTGGGTGAGCATTTCCAGTATAGCTTGAAATGTTTTATTTTAACCCTTAAATAGTAGGTTTAGTTGCTATCTCTACACTTTTGGTTCACAGATTATTACCCTAAGAAGACCTATTGTAACTTATGTGTGACTCCTTAATTGACATCTTCTAATTTCTGTCTGACTCACAAGAGACTGAGCTGTTGTCTCTTTTCCAGTTTTAGTATACAGTTAAAAGCAGAATAAAAGTAAAACACACTGTAAAGAAAAGAAATCACAGTATACAAAATAGAAAAAGGCAATAAAGTAATACAAAACACAACAAATAAAATGCAAACTAACCTTTCACTCACAGCAAAATGTAGAAGATTGTGGGGGAGCCTTCCAGTAAAGCTCTACAATGTTTTATTTTACCCCTTAAATAGTAGGTTAAGTTCCTAGTTCCACCCCTCAGTTGACAGAAGATTAACCTTAGCTGACCTGTTGTAACTTATGTGTGACTCCCTAATTGATCTCTTCTAATTTCTGTCTGACTCAGAAAAGACAGAGGTCTCTTTTCAAGTTTTAATATGATGTTTAAAGCAGAATACAAGTAAAACACAGTGTAAAGAAAAAAAATCACAGTATATACAACAGAAAAAGGCAATAAAGTAATACAAAACACATCAAATAAAAATCAAAATAACCTTTCCCTCACAGCAAACTGTAACATAATTTGGGTGAACCTTTCCAGTAAAGATCTGAAATGTTTTATTTTACCGCTTAAATAAAATGTTTGTTCCTAGCTCCACCCCCTCAGTTCACAGAAGATTAACCTTAGCTGACCTGTTGTAATTTATGTGTGACTCCTTCAATGATCTCTTCTAATTTCTGTCTGATTCAGAAGAGACAAAGGTGTGGTCTCTTTTCAAGTTTTAGTATGCTGGTAAAAGCAGAATACAAATATAACACAGTGTAAAGAAAACAAATCACAGTATACAAAATAGAAAAAGGCAATAAAGTAATAAAAAACACAACAAATAAAATGTAAACTAACCTTTCCCTCAAAGCAAAGTACAGCAGAATTTGGGTGAGCCTTTCGAGTAAAGCTCTGAAATGTTTTATTTTACAACTTAAAGAGAAGGTTTAGTTCCTAACTCCACCCCATCAGTTCACATATGATTAACCTTAGCTGATCTGCTGTAACTTATGTGTGACTCTCTAACTGACCACTCCTACTTTCTGTCTGACTCACAAGAGAGAGCTGTGGTCTCTTTTCAGGCTTTAGTATGCAGTTAAAAGCAGAATACAAGGAAAACACAGTGTAAAGAAAAGAAATCACAGTATACGAAATAGAAAAGGCAATAAAGTAATACAAAACACAACAAATAAAATGCAAACTAACCTTTCCCTCACAGCAAACTGTAGCAGAATCTGGGTGAGTCTTCCAGTAAAGCTCTGAAATGCTTTATTTTACCCCTTAAATAGTAGGGTTAGTCCCTAGCTCCACCCCTCAGCTCACAGATGATTAACCTTAGATGACCTGTTGTAACTGATGTGTGACTCTTTAATTGACCTTATCTAATTTCTGTCTGACACACAAGATACAGAGTTCTGGTCTCTTTTCAAGTCCTGATATGCAGTTTAAAGCAAAATACAAGTAAAACATAGTGTAAATAAAACAAATCACAGTATATACAACAGAAAAAGGCAATAAAGTAATACAAAACACATCAAATAAAAGGCAAAATAACCTTTCCCTCACAGCAAACTGTAACAGAATCTGGGTGAGGCTTTCCAGTAAAGCTCTGAATAGTTTTATTTTACCCGTTAAATAGAAGGTTTAGTTCAGTTCACAGATGATTAACCTTAGCTGACCTGTTGTAACTTATGCGTGTCTCCTTAACTGACGTCTTCAAATTTCTGACTCAAAAGAGACAAAGCTGTGGTCTCTTTTAAAGTTTGAGTATACAGTTAAAGGCAGAATACAAGTAAAACACAGTTTAAAGAAAACAAATCACAGTATACAAAATAGAAAAAGACAAAACGTAATACAAAACGCAACAAATAAAAAGCAAACTAACCTTTCCCTCATAGCAAACTGTAGTAGAATCTGGGTGAGCTTTTCCAGTAAAGCTCTGAAATGTTTTATTTTTAAACCTTAAATAGTATGTTTAGTTCCTAGCTCCACCCTTTTAGTTCCCAGATTATTAACCTTAGATGACCTGTTGTAATTTATGTGTGACTCCTTTACTGACCTCTTCTAATTTCTGTCTGACTCACAAGTGGCAGAGCTGCAGTCTCTTTTTAAGTTTTAGTTGTTGTGTCTTTCGGCTTTTCCCGGTTAGGGGCAGCCACAGCGGAACTCCGGTCCGCTAATGATTGGCAGTTAATTTTTACGTGCCGAGTTGCCAGCCTTCAACAAAGGTACTCCGATTCACGCACGTCTCCATGCAGAAGACACTCTAGCTGAGAATAGAACCAGACAGTGTCTTCCTCTGAGGCGACAGTGCTACCACAGCACCACCACCGCGGATATTTGCAGTTAAAATCAGAATAAACGTAAAATACACTGCAAAGAAAACAAATCACAGTATGCAAAATATAAAAAGGCAATAAAATAATACAATACCCATCAAATAAAAAGCAAACTAACCTTTCCCTCACAGCAAACTGTAGCAGAATCTGGGTGATCCTTTCTTGTAAAGCTCTAAAATGTTTTATTATACAGCTTAAATAGAAAGTTTAGTTCCTAACTCCACCCCCTCAGTTCACAGATGATTAACCTTAGCTGACCTTTTGTAACTTATGTGTGACTCCTTAACTGACTTCTCCTACTTTCTGTCTGACTCAAAGAGACAGAGCTGTGGTCTCTTTTTAAGCTTTAGTATACAGTTAAAAGCAGAATACAAGGGAAACTCGGTGTAAAGAAAAGACATCACAGTATACAAAATAGAAAAAGGCAATAAAGTAATACAAAACACAACAAATAAAATGCAAACTAACCTTTCCCTCACAGCAAACTGTAGTAGAATCTGGGTGAGCTTTTCCAGTAAAGTTTTGAAATGTTTTATTTTAACCTTAAAATAGTAGGTTTAGTTCCTAGCTCCACCCTTTTAGTTCCCAGATTATTAACCTTAGATGACCTGTTGTAATTTATGTGTGACTCCTTTATTGACCTCTTCTAATTTCTGTCTGACTCACAAGAGACAGAGCTGTGGTCTCTTTTCAAGTTTTAATATGCAGTTAAAAGCAGAATACAAGGAAAAGACAGTGTAAAGAAAAGAAATCACAGTATGCAAAATAGAAAAATGCAATAAAGTAATGCAAAACACAATAAATAAAATTCAAACTAACCTTTCCCTCACAGCAAACTAGCAGAATCTTGGTGAGCATTCCAGTAAAGCTCTGAAATGTTTTATTTTACACCTTAAATAGAGGGTTTAGTTCCTAACTCCACCCCCTTAGTTCACGGATGATTAACCTTAGCTGACCTGCTGTAACTTATGTGTGACTCCTTAATTAACCTCTTCTAATTTTGTCTGACTCACAAGAGACAGAGCTGCTGTCTCTTTTCAAGTTTTAGAATGCAGTTAAAAGCAGAATACAAGTAGAACACGAAAACAAATCGCAGTATACAAAATAGAAAAAGGCAATAAAGTAATTTAAACACAAGAAATAAAATGCAAAATATCCTTTCCCTCACAACAAACTTTAGCAGAATCTGGGTGAGCCTTTCCAATAAAGCTCTGAAATGCTTTATTTTACCCCTTAAACAGAAGGTTTAGTTCCTAGCTGCACCCCATCAGTTCATAGATGATTGACCTTAGCTGACATTTTGTAACTTATGTGTGACTCTTTAATTGACCTCTTCTAATTTCTATCTGACTCACAAGAGACAGAGCTGTGGTCTCTTTTCAAGTTTTAATATGCAGTTAAAAGCAGAATACAAGTAAAACACAGTGTAAAGAAAACAAATCATGGTATACAAAATAGCAAAATGCAAAAAAGTAATGCAAAACACAACAAATAAAAAGCAAACTAACTGTTCCCTCACAGCAAACTGTAGCAGAATCTGGGTGAGCCTTTCTAGTAAAGCTCTGCAATGTTTTATTTTATCCCTTGAATAGAAGGTTTAGTTCCTAACTCCACCCCCTCAGTTCACAGATGATTAACCTTTGCTGACCTGTTGTAACTTATGTGTGTCTCCTTGATTTACCTTTTGTAATTTCTGGTTGACTCAGAGGAGACAGAGCTGTGGTCTCTTTTCAAGTTTTAGTATGCAGTTAAAAGCAGAATACAAGTAAAACACAGTGTAAAGAAAACAAATCACAGTATACAAAATGGAAAAAGGCAATAAAGTAATACAAAACAGAACAAATAAAAAGCAAACTAACCTTTCCCTCACAGCAAACTGTAGCGGAATCTGGGTTAGCCTTTCCAGTAAAGTTTTTTTTAACATTTTAAATGCTACATAATAATCTTTGCTCACATACAATAGTTCTAAGGCATATGTGTGTCTCCCTCTCTTTTTCTCTCTACTGCTTTTTTTATGATGCCCCAACCTTAGTGTATCTACAAATAGGAAATAAAGACATTTTAATTTTAGCAATAATTTTTGATAAATTTTGTGTAATTTTTCTGCTTACTTTATATTGTTGATTTTATTTTTATATTCTTCTTTAGAACTGCTGTACATTAAGGTCAATCTAATAATCAAATCTGTTTTAAATATACTTTTTGATACATGTCAAAATATAATCAAAGAGTGCTAAAGCAAGGTAAAAACTTCATTTAGTCACATGTGAAATGAAGGCTGTCAGGTTTCTTTTAGGCTTTACTTTGCATCAATGTTTATTTATTTATTTATTTATTTATTTAGTTTATATTTGTTGACCGGGCTAGTCTAACTGGATAAATGTCCATTTTCAGTACAGGCCTGGGGAGAAAAGCTCCAAGATAGAGACAAAAAAAATATGGGGAGATAAGCGCCAAGACAGATACACTATACAATACAAAAAGTTGCAACAGTTAAACTTAAACAGCTGTTGGTAATATAAAGTACAGTACTCATCATAAGCATAACTCAAATAGTAATAGGTAAATATACAAGAGATGTTACTATATGCATATATACATATATTTTAATTGTCTTGACATAGTCTTTGGTTTCTTAAGGGTAAGTCTATAAAGGTGAGGGGTATTCTTTGGTGTAAGGGAGGACAGTTAGTCAGGGTTAGTACAAGGGCATAACCAGTGGGTATGGAGGAATAGTTTTAGCTTCTGTTTAAAAAGAGTTAATGAAGACAGAGAAACGAGTTCAGTGGGTAAAAGATTCCAGTGCTTTCCAACAACATTAGAGAAGAGGGAGTCTCCTGCCAATTTGTTGGTTTTGCAAGTATTGATAAGCATTTTGTTTGAGGAGCATAAATTCTTAAGATTGTTGTAGGGGGTAATAATGCTAGTGAGTATTGGAGTGTTGGTGGATTGGTAAAGGGTTTTATGGGCTATAGTAAGCTGGTGAAAATGAACTTGGTTTGGAAATTCAAGCCATCCGAGTTGCTTTAGATTAAGACAGTGATATGTTCTTAAAGGAGAGGCAGTTGCAAATCTGGCAATATTATTGTAGGAGATTGCCAGTTTATTTAGGTTGTTCTTAGAAAGGTTAGTATATATAGGTCAAGCATAGAGTAGAGTGGAGATTAAGTGAGTTCTGGCTATATTGGTCCTGGCTACTGGAGTAAGAAAGGGTTTGATTCTATAGAGGGACCCTAATATTTTGTTGATTGTATTTACTGTGCTGTTTATATGAGTATCTAAGTTAAGGTTGCTATCTATTGTTATACCTAGAAGTTTGGTGGTTGGGTTAGGAGATTTGAGAGTGCCATTATTAGATGTGTGAGAGAGAAATTTATAAGGGTGGACTTTCGGGTTGGAGTTAACAGTAAAAGTTTAGTTTTTTTGTGGGTTTAGGAGGAGGCAATGGTTTAAAAAACATTGTTCTACAGTATTGAATACATTTTGGGTAAGCGACTGTAGTTCAGTTGGAGAAGTGGCTGAACAGATTATTGTAGAGTCATCTGCATATTGAATGCAGGTGGTGTAAGGAATTGAAGAGTGAAGGTCATTGATAAGGATGGAAAATAGGAGTGGGCCTAATATGGAGCCCTGAGGAACACCAAGGGAAATGGGAAGGTGGTTAGATAGTTTATTGTCCCATAGTACAGCCTGTTGTCTATTGTCTAAGTAAGATTTAAACCAATTAATTGCTAGAGGTTCAAGATAAAGGGATTTCAGTATATTTATAAGGAGTTGGTGATTGACCATATCAAAAGTTTTAGAAAAATCAATAAAGACCGCAGAGGAAAGTGTATTGTATTTACAGTTTTTGTTAATGCAATCTGTGAAGGATAGAATGGCAGTGGTGGTACTATGGAAAGGTCTGAATCCATATTGACAGCTGACAAGTAAGTTATTTTGGAGTAGGTGGTTAAGTAGCTGTTTATGAATGCATTTCTCCATTATTTTTGCTAGGGGAGATAGTAGAGCTATAGGACGGTAGTTAGAAAAGTCATAAGAGTTCCCACCTTTATGTAGTGGGATGATATGAGAAATTTTCCAGATAGATGTGATGGTACCTTCACTTATGGTACGGTTAACAAGAATGGAGATGGGATAGGCTATGGCTTTAGCCCCTTTTTGCAGGTATTCTGCTGGGAGATGGTCGGCTGAGGGGGTGGTAGATTTTAGTTTTTGGAGAAGGGAGCAGATAAAGGAAGTAGAAACTGGTTGCAACCAAAAAGGTGGAGGTGGGCTTGTCATAGTTGTAGGCAGTTTTGAGGTATCTGGAGAAAGTTGACTAGCAAGAGCTTGGATGGCGTGTGTGAAGAAAGAATTAAAGGCATTAGCAGTATAAGTGGGATTCTCAGGGTTAGTGCCTTGTGGGTTAGGTGTGCTGAATTGTCCTGGGTATAGTAGTTTGTTGATGCTATTCCAAAACTTTAGTGTTTTTTTTTTTGGTAAGTTTGCTGTATTTGTTAATAATAGTCTTTTTGTCTAAGAGGATGGCTTTTTTTGTAAGATTTCTAAGTTGTCTAAAGGTTTGGTGATCTGTAGGATCCTTAGTATTATGCCATTTAGCCCAAGATTTGTTTCTCTGAATGCTGTTTTGCCTAGTAACATTTGAGAGCCAGGGGGCAGACTTAGTTTTATTTCTAACAGAGCGAATTGGGGCATGTTGGTCAAGGATGGCTAAGTATGTGGAATTAAAGTATTCCACTTCATTTATTGGGAGTGATTTAAGTGAAGACCAATTACAGTGTCTAAGTTCTGTTAGGAAGAGTTCAGGGTTAAAATACTTTTTGGTGCGTATTGTCCTGAAAGTGTTTGGAAAATTTAGGTTGGTTTTATGCCTGATAATATAAGTTAGTGAGTGGTCACTTAGGTCATCTGGGAGGGTTCCTACTCTGTATATTTGGTGAGGAGTATTAGTCAGAATCCAGTCTAAGGTACTTTCTTTGTTATTGGGTTTATTAATTGTAGTAGAGGAGTTAATATTTTGTGAAAAGACATATAGGTTAATGTGGGTAGTAGGGTGTACATTACTACAGGAGCTCCAGTCTATATTAAAGTCTCCTAGGACTATAGTTTCTTGTGGGAGATTAATAGAGAGCCAGTTAAGGATATTTTCAATTGTATTAACATTATTTCCTGGGGGAAGGTAGATACAGATTATGCATATGGATTTACATGAGTTAACCTGAAATTTAGAAATGAGGATTTCAGCATTATTGTCAGAAGGTGGGTTAAGGTTTACATTGCTGATTTGTAGCTCTGCTTTATAAAGGATTGCTATCCCTCCTCCTTTTTGGCTGTGCGGTCTAGTCTAAGAATATTGTAGCCAGGTGGGGTGACTTCATTGTCTTTGGTTGTAGGTTTTAGCCATGTTTCAGATAAACATAGGATGTCAAATAGGTGGACATCTAGAAGGGTATGAAGGTTGCCAATTTTATTCTTGATGCTGTGTATGTTGAGATGAGCTATTTAGAGAGAGTTAGAAGGTTTAGTAGGGCCCATGGTATTACTATTACTAGAGTTGCACTTGTCAGTAGGAAGTGTGTTGTTTGGACCGAGGTTGGGATGGATGTCCCCATCTTGTAAGGAGTGGAGGTATATTTTATTTATAGGGTACCGAGGCTTGTAATAATAGTCAAGTAACTTTCTAATATTTAGAATGGTATACTTAATATGTGCTAGTCTATGATATTTAGCTTGTAAGTAGCAGGGTTTGTATGTGGTGTTTATGAAGTTTTGGGAGGTAGGGAGTGTTAGTGTTAAAGTGTGTTTGGAGGGGAAGGTTACAGAGAGGTATAATGTTTGTTCGTAGGAGGTTAGTAGATTGGCAATGGTAAGAGGAGGAAAGAGTGACAATAAGAGTAATATTTGTATTTGGTGTGGGCTAGTTAAACTAGCCATTTTATAAGATTGTACAGTGGATGAAGAATGGGAGGTAAGGAAGTGTAAGCAGGTTAGGAGATAAATCAATCAGTGAGATGATGTAAGAAGGAGGGATGGGAGGTGGGGTAATAATAGGTAATGTGTTGTGATTAATGAGGATTGGGACTGCTAATTAGATGATCCACTGGATTGGAGCAGATTTGATGGGGGTGTGGTTTTAGAGAAATAAATGCAGGACCACTGGGGGTGGGTGGGAATTGGGGGCAGGGTAGGGGAGCGGAGTGAGCCTGCAGGGTGAAAGGAATGGGTACAGACCAGTGAGTGAAACAGGCAAGGAGAACAATCAGTGGATTGCCGACTGATAAGGTAAGTTAGGTTGGGGTAGTTGAAGAATAAATGAGAAGTATAGTGGAAGAGTTCCAAGGAGGATACTGGGAGATTACAGCAAGACAAGAGATGTAAGAGAGAACTATAGTAACAGGGTGAAGACAGTAGTCAGGAGAATGAGTTATTCTTGGGATGTTACGATAGTCAAAAGGATAAGGACTGGATAAGGGTGCCACCTAGTGGCCAGGGACTTAAATTACACAGTTGTATTGTCTGGAGAAGGCTAGTCTAGAGTTAGATAGGATGCTCGGTTCAACAATGGAAGAATATAAAATGCAGACTGGGGCTGGATTTAACTACAGGGTACAGAGGAGGGTATGGCTTCTGGCTTACCTGGGTGAGACGTCTTTAATTACAGACTATACAGTCCAAGGACACTACAAATAGGTTAAACAGCCAGTGTGAGTAAACACATACTTTCTTCTTTTTGTGGAATAGCACAGGGAGCCCTTATAGGGTGCTGAAATAGTTGCAAAGTTGGGAAGGGTCCTTGGCTGCAGGTGGGTTCTTAACTCCTATTGGAGCGTTGGCCAGTTGGAGAACTGAGAATGGACAAAATAAATCAAGACAGCTAGCAAGGAGAGAGAAGAAACAAAAACCTTAGTAGGTAGGTAGTTCAGTCACAAGTACCCAAGCAAGTAAACATAAGCAGCCACAATATACATTCAGTCCTCAAAGCAGGTTCAGTTCAGGAAAAGGATAAAACACATTCATCTGATGAGTGGCGATGCAACAATCTTAAAGACTAAAGGATATATGAAAAACTAATATGGTCTGTATCCTGAAGTTGGTACATTTGAATAGAGAAACAGATTTAAATAGAACATTGAATGCCACAGACCCGCACAGAGTTGCAGTTACGATATATGCTTCACTAGACTGTTGTAATTGAAACAGAAAAAACATTGTTCTAGAACTACCAAAGATACAACTGCAATCATTAAACGTACTATTAAACAGTTAAAGTAGTTGTTACAAAACAGTCAACATACAGCTGTTACAAAGTTAAAAGTACTAAAGTACATTAAAAGTACTATTAAACAGTTTCAGTAGGTGTTACAAAACAGTCAACATACAGCATTTAAAGCAATCATATCATACAGTGTAAATATGGCAACGGCTAGTCACTGTTGCATTGCATGCACATCTGAAAAATAAGGGGCTCATGTGAATACAGCAATTAAATGCACAAAGCCAATAAAATCAGAAGGTAGTGATTATAATTACTCAGCTGCAGGACCAGTTCATTTTATGGCTGAGAGTCTGCCTAGGTGTTCTAGGTAGTTATTGGTGCACTCTAAGCAGTTAAAAAGACCAGGTGGTGTCCAGAAGGTGTGCCACATGTCTGGCTATGTTTGTTGCATTGTCCAGTAAACAGGAATGCATGTGTAGGTTGGGAAATACTCCTCTGACCACCCATAGATTTAGCAGGGAAAGCAGGAATCCTTAAAGTTAGGCCGTGGGTACTCCTGTGCAGGTAATGCGAGTTCTATGGCGAAAAGTGGTTTATAGCTAGAGGTAGTAAGCTGCCTTGTAAGTCCCCACTCTAAGGTGTTCCACATGAACGCCTAGCATGTATGCATCCTCTGGTAGGCACGCATACCGAGTGGGTAGTAGATACTAAAATAAAGCTAACACCTATGTCCGCTCTTGTAGTCAGGAGTGCAGGATTATATTAAAGAAAAGGATCTGAAAGTAGATATGCTTTAAAAATGTCTTTGATATTCTACTGGTTTCACTAAAATAGCAGGAGCAAAATCAAAGATCAAGACCGAGTTAAGGTTTTAAGGTTGCTGCAGAACACTATATTAGTGCCGCAGGAGCTGTAAATGTTATTTTCCTAAGGAAGCAGACTCCAACCTCAGCATTAAAACCTAGGGACATATGGGACCTCTCAATGAGAATAGACAGCTAGACAGTCAGTGAAAATATAAATATATGGCAGCCATTCAGGGCTACCTTAAGTTTCCCTAATGCTGCTCCACGTGGGAAACGGTAATATCAGCAGGACGCGGAGATACGTCCCAGCCAGCAACAATAAGCAGTTACATGAGCAAAGCGGCATTCTTATGAGGAACAAGATATGGTTTTTCAACAACAAACATCAAAATGCACAGTTCTAAAATATGCAGTACTTACAAAAGGTAGAAATCCCAGAGGCCAGGAGCGCACAGCAGCCAGGGGTTATCCTAGTAAATAAAGATGACGCCAGCAGGAAGGGCAGGTAGTCTTTATGGGATTAGAGAGGATGTGAGATAGGTAGGGGAAGGGGGAAAAGGAAAAAGCAGGTAAAAAACAATTGGGAGGGGCTAGAGGAGAGTGGGTGGGAGAGAGGATGGGGGTCAGTTGGATTAGGAATGAAAGGAGGATGGGGAAAGGAAAGGCAGTGCAGTGTAGTAGAAGCAGGGAGATTGTAAGGTGAGGGAAAAATATAGCAGAGAAAAAAAAATAAGTTAATAGTGTGAGATATAAATAGATCACGGTATGTAGGAAGAGACCAATGAGTGAAACAGGCAAGGAGAACAATCAGTGGATTGCTGACTGATAAGGTAAGTTAGGTTGAGGTAGTTGAAGAATAAATAAGAAGTATAGTGGAAGAGTTCCAAGGAGGATATTGGGAGATTACAGCAAGACAAGAGGTGTAAGAGAGAACTATAGTAACAGGGTGAAGACAGTAGTCAGGAGAATGAGTTATTCTTGGGGTGTTAGGATAGTCAAAAGGATAAGGACTGGATAAGGATGCCACCTAGTGGCCAGGGACTTAAATTACACAGTAGTATTGTCTGGAGAAGGCTAGTCTAGAGTTAGATAGGATGCTCAGTTCAGCAATGGAAGGATATAAAAGGCAGACTGGGGCTTGATTTAACTACAGGGTACGGGGGGGGGTGGGTATGGCTGCTGGCTTACCTGGCTGAGAAGCCTTTAATTACAGACTATACAGTCCAAGGAAACTAGAAATAGGTTAAACAGCCACTGTAAGTAAACGCATACTTTCTTCTTTTCTTTTCATGAAATAGCACAGGGAGCCCTTATAGGGTGCTGAAACAGTTGCAAAGTTGGGAAGGGTCCTTGGTTGTGGGTGGGTTCTTAACTCCTATTTGGGCATTGGTCAGTTGGAGAGCTGAGAATGGACAAAATAAATCAAGACAGTTTCTTCTTTTCTTTTCGTGGAATAGCACAGGGAGCCCTTATAGGGTGGTGAAACTGTTACAAAGTTGGGAAGGGTCCTTGGTTGCAGGTGGGTTCTTAACTCCTATTGGAGCGTTGGCCAGTTGGAGAGCTGAGAATGGATAAAATAAATCAAGACAGAAAAGGCAGAAATCCCAGGGGCCAGGAGCGCACAGCAGCCAGGGATTATCCTAGCAAATAAAGATGGTGCCAGGAAGGGCAGGTAGTCCTATCTAAATGTATTAATGCATTAATAGAAACTGCAATGCCAAATTGCTAAATTTCAATTTAGATATATTTCTAAGCATATTTATTTCATGTTTGCATATGAGTGAAGAAAACAGGAGTCAGTTCTTCTGAAAGAAGCAGTGTACAACATGTTTGTTACCACAACATGTGGATTAGTGGCTAGAAAGCTGAGAATATATGTGGTTTGCCTCTGGACGATATTGGCTCTTTTCTTCTCTATGTCAGTTTTCCCATGTACTATTGTGAAATAAGTTGCACTGTGGAACATTAAATGTAATATTCCCAGCTGTGTTATATCAGGTTTATGGGGAAACTTATTTGGTGTAACTATGCATTTGGTATATACAGGAGAGAGCCAATGTGCAAAGAGAAAGTGCCTTAGAGACCACCTGAAGTCAGATAGTATGAAATGATCCCCTGTAGTGCACATATGTGGCTTCAGAGCAGGTGGCTTATATTAAGAGGTTGAAGAGTTGGAGGTGTGTTTTCAAACCATGTACATAATCGAATCCACAGAGCTATCATGTACAAGTACTGCTGGGCATGCCAATAAGATGTTTTTATGGGAGGGATCTCCAGTACTGCCAGGTAACTATAGGCATAAGTTTAATACTGAATTATATGTTGATAGATTATGTTTTTTAATGGTGGGACAAATCTTTGTCCTCTGCACATCCTTTTTTATACAACAGACTCTAAAGGTCATGTCATGTCACATGGCATTGCAAAATCCCTTTAGTGCTTTTGCAGTTTTCTGCATAAGCAGGCCATGGTCTTTCATGGCTTGATTTAACAGTCCTCATTGTTCTGGGTGAGAACTGTATGGGACTCTTCTCCACCTTCAGTTTTTACCGTTCTCAAAATCAGTTGTTACGCTTTGTCTTATTTCGTCAGAAAAGGTTTGACAGTATCACTGATGCATGCCAACATATTCTCAGTGTAAGGACTATGACTTTAGAAAATAGGTACAGATCTTGTCTTACAGGACATGAGGCTTGTAGCATATTAAAACTGATAGTAGAGCAGTAATAAGTGACAGATGGCTTCTTTGAGTTGAAAGAGAACAATTTCACAAGTCTGTTCATCCTTTACATCAGGACGATAGAGCAGGCTTTAACTTATACCTAAAATTCTTATGATGTGTAAAAATATTTTAAAGATTTCTCTTCAGAATCCTTTCACAAGCATGTTAACATTCAAGCTCAGCTGCAGCAATTAAGTGAATAAGCTGTCATCTTTAACATCTGCCAAAATATTTCAGGTTATGAATGCACTAAATATGGGCAAGCTGCCACTCCAAGTGATAAAACACATCTGACAGCATACTAGCCTGGATGATAACTTTAAAATATGTAGCAGATGGGCGGAAAGCCATTAGATGACAAATATATTAAGTACTACAATGCACTCACAGACATCAAACACCCACTTCAGTGTTTCAGCACACCAGCTGATATCAAACCATCAGTACTGGTCTAAATGCAGATGGAAAGAACGCAAAACTAGTGCAATGTTCACACATGGACATTTCTTTCTAATGCAAATAGTAAGACAGCAAAACTGATACATAATTATTCATTGTATACTAACCTGATCTTAGGCAGATTTTCTACAATGATTGCAGTCATGCTCACAACAAAATGTGCAGTAATAAATGTCTATATTTTAAGTGTTGGTTCAAAACGTTAGAAACCATCAATGTATTTTTGGTTTGTAAAGATAAATCCTTGCATATGGTGTTGCTAGTTCTCTGTATTTTCCTCAGTTTTCCAAATAACTGCTTCTTATGATTCAGATGAAATTCAAAAGCATGGTCTGGAATGCACAGGGTTAATGCGCAGAAGGCTTCAAGGGAAACTGTCAGCCTGTGATTCAGAAAGAGGTGCACATTAAGTGATATGTTACAGCCATCACCATGACATAGAGAGATGAAGCCCAGAATGTTACACAGATGACCCAAAACAGAGTCGTGACTTGGGCACATGGGAAGTCAATGCTGAGTCACCTCTCCTGGAGGCAGATGGTCAGATCTGCTGCATTATCAGCAGGTACTGAAGAGAAAAAGAGGAATATGGCAAGCAATATATGAACTGGGGATTTATGTTTGGTTCTGCCATGCCATGTCAACATGCTGATCTTCATGGAGCATGTCATGCTCAGAAGATAAAGGTTTTGCAGGCCCTAGCTTTGGTAAGCATTTAAATAAGTTGCCTGGGGTGCAGTTAGGTTGCAAAATCCCCTCACAAATACCTAGATGACAACCACACCACAACCATTCCTTTCCCTAGTGAAGGACAGTGAATGGTCGACCACAATATTCTTCCATTATCAGCACCATTATTGAGCATAGCATGCCTTCGATATATACATCAGTATGTATCTAGACTAATTCAAAAGTCTCAAAGATACCTAACCAAGAGAGTCAGTGGCATCGGTAAACTATGCTATTTGAATAAATTAAAAAACTGTCTTTATAATCTGTTTCATTGAATAAAATAAAAAAACTGTATTTATAATCTGTTTCATATGGACTTCTTTGAGGTATCTGTACATAACTTTCCAGGCCGTAAATGACCATATCCTCTTCAATCTCATTCATGTTTCTAAACTCAACAGAGCTAACACCCACACTGAAGGCCTAAACTTCAGCTACCACATTACCAAAGTAATTTCTGCTTCTTAAACCGACAAATAGTGCATGTCAGATGAAGCAATTCTATGAATACTTTCAAAAGTAGACTTTACAATTGGATAGGATCAATTCATGCAACTTGTGGCAACAGTCTCCTCACAGGGGGGTTAACAGTCTTTTATTTGATAAATGACATGGCTAAGATTCTCAACGGCCACCTAGGCCACAAGCTTAATAAAAACCTATGAACATGTGTACCTAGGTAAAGTATTTTGCAGTAGTTGTGAATCCATATTACAGAGGCTGACTCCTCTATAGACTTTGTCTGTGGACACACTAAATTGCCACATAGCTCCAATAATTATTAAAAGGATGTAAGCTAAAAAAGGAGTGATGTGGTATACTAAGCATGTATGTAGCTCCACAAAGGTGAGCTCACTCATTTCTCTGTTAAGGAGCTGCATGTATATATAGCAGGTCACTCTATGCCCAATGTAGTCTGAATGCACTTGACAGTAAAGTGACTGCAGCCATGTTCTATGGTATCTGTGTGTCTTTCTTCAAAGTATATAACAACCTCCATCACACTTCCTGAGTTAATATGGTATTTGCCTTCAGTGATATTTTGCAAGGAAACCTACATGATTGTGATGTTTAAGGGAGACACCTGCTTGTTTTCATGGGGGCAGCAGGGACATCTTTTATACCTTTACTGACAATGAACAATTATTAGAAGGCTGGGTTAGGGCATCCTCAAATGAGAAACTGTAGTGATTCCAGAGAGTGTTGATAATACACTCTGTTAGGTTACACAATAATTGGTGACCAAAGATGTACGTGACACCTCTTTGATAATCTGTGCCACAGGAAACTAATCTTTGAGACACTTAACTTTGCAAAGTCTGTCACAGAGAAGAGGCTTCCCTTGGAAATCAGTTGAATAAAAGAGCTCATCTAAACCCACACAATCAAAACGCTTTATCAAGAAGAGTGCCTCCATACTCCGGCTTCTAAAGATACTTGAAGAAGGAACTTGGCATATTGAATCAGACTGAATATTGAAAGACTACAAAATGCTAAACAATGGACATATTGAGAGAGAGAGAGAGAGAGACAGAGAGTGAAGATTGTTAATATTGACATTATTTCTTTTGTTTGGGCATTTACTGCAGTGCCTGCGTTCTGCTAGCCCTTTACAATAGCACCTGCAGTTTGGCAATGATTGTATATTCTTGAAATTGTGTGTTCCGAATGTGAGCATAGGTGGGGATGATTCTACAGATTGGATATTTGTAGAAAAAAAATTAAATGTTTCTTAAAAACTACCTGTTTGTGCAATATTATCCTAAGGAAAACCCTGGACATCCTCTGATGTCATGTCATGTCTCTAAAGTTACCTGCTAGATGTTTTATGCCAATCCGTTTACCATTTTAACATGTGCCCTGTCGCATTTGTTTTTAAAGCAGAGTCAAGAATCCTGCAAAAAACACTATAAAAAACTGTATAAACTGGTACCACTGGAATACTCCGATATGCAGCATATGTTGTTCAACATCTTCTGCTTTACAGGTTTGTGTTAAATACAGCTGATGTAGATGGGCGCAAAAAGGAAAGTCTGACATTTGTTTTACATTTTAACTTTACAAGGCATTCTTTGTATCTTTACAGCTCTAGTAATTATACAGTGATTTGTACAATTAAGTGAGCCAGACACATTTGAATAATCTGAACAATGCAGTTTGCAGAAACAGAGTTCAGATCATCACTTCATTTTTTTATGCAAACACTTAAATGGTGTTAGCTGAGTAACAAGGACCGAATCAATCTACATCAAAAATGTTATATCTGGAACTAAATGACAGTTCACCTCTGTGAAACAAACACAATATTAATACAGACATAATGTATGGAAGGCTTTTTTACCTGGGCCTCCACTCAGCTGGGTCATCCCAGTAAATAAATAATTAAATAATTAGTACTATACATCAGATACTTATGTTTGGTAGACAGGCTCTGTTATATTATCAGTACAGTAGCCCTGCTCTGATGCAGTATGCTATAAAAATACTTAACTAAGAGCCTTTGTAGGCTGCAGATCAGAAGTCTGACTAATTTAGAAAGCCAAGCCCCTTTAACACTATGAGCAGCATATATAAAGCTATGACATTCATATGATTAGTTGCAGTTCCTGACTAATGCAATTATACTATTTAATTGCTCCATCTCTGTTCATAAGCCGGTATTTATTACAGGAACATTATTAATACAATTTTGGAAGCTCAGTTAAAAGTAACAAATGCCCTTTGTTATGTGCAGATTCTATTGCTTTGATAATTACATTATATAAGTGTATGCACCGTAACCTTAGTGTCTTACAGTACTCCGTAACAAGTATTTATATTTGACTAAAGGCATGAAATGATAAAGATGACTGAGAAATGTTAAATTTGTTATACAATTTTATTAGCCATTTCCTGGAAGGAATATGTAATTAGGTGAAACACAACTTGGTTTTTAGGCATCTTCTCTCACATTTCATTTTTTTGCGAAGGATCATTCTTGGATTTTGGCTGCAGAAGCTAATTTAAAAAGAAATGGAAAATGATTATATCCGCTTTCGTTTTACAATGTGTAAACAATTAGCAAAATGCAATTAAGATGCATAATATGTTACCATGAGTTATTAACTTTATAAATAATGACATATTTTAATATGCTGCAAAGAAGAAACTTTTAAGTAGCCATGCACAATACGCAGTCCCATGTCTCACAGGGAGTAGAACTATATCTACATTACATTCAGTTGTAATGGCCATGCCACAGTATGGTATCAAGATCATTGTGTGGTTAAGCCAGACTGTTTGTACAGACAGCACTGTGTGTGCATTGTGTCAGCAGTTCAGATTTAATTAGCATCCTTGGAACTAATGACTGGCTGACAGAAAGCTGGGTTGAATGCTTGATGACTAACTAGTGAAGAAATGTATCTGGACCAGTGTTTTGTTATTCCAAACAGATGGAAATGGTAGAGAATTTAGTTCCTTCAGGTTATGGTTCATACAATGTGCTTATGATGTTACACTGCTGCTTTATACTCGTAGCTGCACAGTAACAAACACATCTGTATGCATTTGTACCTGTTTTAATAAAAGAATGTTCATTGCTCTAATCCCATGTTGTAACAAGTGCACAATGCTGTCCCTATTCATTTTGCCATGCAGTCTTTGTACTCTTACCTGCTCTCTTCTTACATAGTTTTAATAAGTTGGACAGCTGCTTTATACCCGCAGTTGCATAGCAACACAACACACATCTGTAATCATTTGTACCTGTTTTAATAAAAAATGTTCATTGCTCTATCCCCATGTTGTTCATATCCACCATACTGTCCCCATTCATTTTGACATGTGGTCATGCCCATATGGTATTCCTGCCATTTCCATGTTTTTTTATTTTCTCTCTACTTACACAGTTGTAGTACGCTGGATTGTTCAAGAAACTTCCTTTTCTGCTTGAACAGTGATATATTTGGAAAGGACTCTGACTCAGCAATGACTCAGATGTTCAGGTTCCCAAAAGTTAACCTACCTGGATACATTAATGCTCAGATTATAAAGAAGTCAGTGTACTTTTGCAAGAATAATTTCTCATTACCTGGAGATAGTATATGAGAAGAAGCCTATAGTTTGCCTTGCAGCTAGGACATATTCTGAAGTGCTACCTTCCAAGTTGGAAGCCTGGAACACTTTCAACAAAGATTTAAAACAGAAATCCACCTTCCCCTCCAATCCTACCCAAGCTAGGCTCTGAATAATACTGATACCAGATGTAACAGCTGTAACCAAGTAGGGACCGACGTTATCATTCCTCCAGGTATTGGTTATGACCAGTAAATCATTACTTTTTTTTCACCAGTTTTAAGTATCTTTCACATTGGACAGCTGACTTGTTCATTCCTCCTGAGGTGAGATCCCTTTGACCCATTTGTTCCCTGAAGGTGAGGGTGGTGACATTATCTGCAATGGGTTTGAACTTTTCCTCAAGGCCCTAGCTTCTGCTATATGCCTAAAGCAAGGTATACACACTATGTAATTAAGTGCCCCTACACCTTGGAGACAACATATCTACACAATTTCCAGTCAGCAATGGACATTCCACCACCTAAATGTAAAAAGAGAGGTGATCCAGTACAGCATCATCATGCCTCTCACCTCGCACCCTTGCCAGATCTAAAAATTACTACTAATCAAACTTAGGTTGCTTGGGAAGTAGTCAGGGCTTTATCCATATATGACTGCAGTCAGTACTTCTCAGCAATTTGGAGATGCCACTGTAATTGCTGCAAACAAGCCTTGCAATCATAAATAACATATTATGTTTGGCCACTGGAGCCCAAGATCCAGCTCTTGGCCAATGACAGCTAAAAGAATCCCTGAAGATTATATCTCACTGAGCCAAGCCTGGCTCCTTCTGTCTGAGAAGGATTTTTGCCCTATAGAAGCCCTAACTCCTAATGATAATGAACAAACTTGTTCAAAATAAGCCCAAATGACTACCTATGGTCAGCCTCCAAGCCTCTATTAGATTTTGGAGCATTGACATTTGAAAAAAAATGTTTTTTGGGATTGAGAGAGGTCTAAAAGGGCAGAGGAACAATACCAGGTCCCTCTTATATCCCGGACTAATCATCCCAACTCAAAAACTTTAAACCATCTGGAACAATTAAAAAAACACATAACTAAACAGTCAACTTAATTGATTATATTGTTTCATGTTGTTGCCCACATTCAGTTTTGCATATAACAAGGATAATTAAAACAACCAAGGTATGCAGTAATACACATATGTAGTATTTAAGGAAAAATATGCAACAAATAAATTGCAATAAAACACTGTGCCAACAACTGGGCAATCCTAACAACTTCAAATCATTAGTGTAAAATGTCAGTTCTGTTGGAATAGAGGAAATACAGATCTGACTAAGGCACAAATAAGCTGAATTTGATTAGCAGATTGGGCACCCACTGGAACTGATGGGGGTGTAGAGGAATAATGAGGCATAGCTAGCTCCCCTCTCTTTAGGGAAGGGGTTGGGGCATGTACTTGAGGTACACTGTGACAGAATCCCCAGTATTGAGCAAGAATATCACTGAAGTGCTTCTCTTTAGTAGGTGTGAAGGGTACAGTGCTATTTGGTCACATCACACTCAGGGGTGAGGATGTGTATCACAAAGGTCCACTGCATGTCAACCCTTTGGACATGAATGAGCATGTGCATGAATAGCTAAGGCATAAATGAGAAACCTTATTCCACCTCTTGGATGATGGTAATGCTCTAAGTATGCACAACCCTCAATCCTAGGAAATGAATGGGCTGTAGGGCTCTCTCCGCAGGGCTAAATGGGTAACAGGGCAGCTGAGATGAATGGTTCAAAGGTCAGAGGGCTGAGGGGTATTGGAGCAAAAATAGTTAATATAAAACTTTGACAGGGCTTATCCCTCAAATGTAACTCTTGAACTTCCAAGGACTGCATCATGTGACTTTTGATAAAATCAGATTATATCCTTACAGTTGAAATGAATGTTCATATCTCTAGCACTGTAAGTAGTACTTTAAGTGTAAATGACAAACTGTTCAGCAATAGCTAATCATTACAGTGGTCATATCCTTTACATTCTATGTCTTTCACAATGGGTGTTATAAGCCACAATAAACAAGGTAAATATTAATGGATGGCACAGTGGTAGCATTACCACCTCACAGCAAGAGGTTGTCTGGTTTGATTCTCAACTGGCGTGCCTTCTGTGCTGAGTCTGCATGTCCTCATTCGTGTGGATCCCCTCTGGGCATGCCAGTTTCTTCTCACATTCTAAAGACATACAGTGGATATAAAAAGTTTACACATCCCTGTTAAATGCCAGGTTTTTGTGATATAAAAAATGAGACCACAATAAATTATTTCAAAACTTTTCCCACCTTTAATGTGACCTATAACCTGTACAACTCAATTGAAAAACAAACAAAGGGTAAAAAATATAAAAAATAAAAAACATGCAATACGCTGGTTGCATGAGTGTGCACACCCTTAAACTAATATTTTGCTGAAGCACCTTTTGATTTAATTATAGCATTCAGTCTACTTGGTAGGAGTCTATCAGCATGGCACATCTTGATTTGACAATATTTGCCCACTCTTCCTTGCAAAAGCACTCTAAATCTGTCATATTGCAAGGGCATCAGTTGTGCACAGCCCTCTTCAGGTCACTCCACAGATTTTCTATTGGATTTAGGTCTGGGCTCTGGCTGGGCCATTCCAAAACTTTAATTTTCTTATGGTGAAGCCATTCTTTTGTTGATTTGGATGTATTCTTGGGGTCATTGTCACATTGAAAGGTGAAATTCCTCTTCATCTTCAACTTTCTAGCAGAAGCCTGAAGGTTTTGGGCCAAATGTGACTGGTATTTGGAACTGTTCATAATTCCCTCCACCTTGACTAAAGCCCCAGTTCCAGCTGAAGAAAAGCAACCCCAAAGCATGATACTGCCACCACCATGTTTCATTGTGGGGATGATGTTCTTTTGGTAATGCGAAGTGTTGTTTTTGTGCGAAACGTACCTTTTCGAATTGTGGCCAAAAAGTTCAACCTTGGTCTCATCAGACCATAACACATTTTCCCACATGCTTTTGGGAGACTTCCTGTATTGTTTTGCAAATTTTAGCTGGGCCTGGATGTTTTTCTGTGTAAGAAAAGACTACCGTCTTGCAACCCTACCCCATAGTCCAGACATTTGGAGAATATGGGAGAATATTGTCACATGTAGTACACAACCAGTACTTGCCAGAAATTCTTGCAGCTCCTTCAGTGTTGCTGGAGGTCTTTTGTCAGCCTCCCTGACTAGTATTCATCTTGTCTTTTCATCAATTTTGGAGGGATGTCCAGTTCTTTGCAACATCACTCTTGTCCCATATTTTTGTCCACTTTTTGATGACTGTCTTCATTGTGTTCCATGGTATATCCAATACTGTGGAAATTTTTTGTACCCTTCTCCTGACTGAGACCTTTCAACAATGAGATCCCTTTGATGCTTTGTAAGCTCTCTGTGAACCATGTCTTTTGCTCTAGCAGGCAACTGAGTAAATATCAGGAAAATCCTACTAGGACAGCTGAACTTTATTTGGTGTTAATCTCTCCCCGGGATTCATGAAGCTTGCGCCAAGTGCAGGTGTAGCGTCAACATTCTAACACCAAAGATGGCCACCGAGCGATTTAGGTACGAGCCGTTCCCACGTGCACTACCTGCGTACACTACGCCCACACAACTCCTGAGCCTTGTATGCTAATTACCCCATTTGCAGCAGTGTAGTATGTAAATGAAGGTATGTAGCAATTCAGGATGTGGTGCAGGCATAGTGTAAGCATGCAGAAATGTAAACCGTAAAAAACGGTTTACATTTTTTGCAAACATAAAATCGGAGCCATGACAGCCGACCAAACACATGTATTATATTGTTAATATATGCCAATGGCTAAATATATAGCCATTGGCATAAAAAAAATGTACAAAATATAAAATTAACATTTAATATATATAATCGCACTATCGCGATGTGGAAGTGCAGGGCAGCAGTGCGCAAAGGGGATCGCAAGGAATATATATAAAAATATAGAATAAAACCGCAATGAAACACATATCACGATTTCCCCATAATAGTCAATGGCAGGCATGCTACACCATACTCATGGCGCAAGGGTTGCTAAGGGGCACTGGCAGTGTTATGCTCAGTAGCTAGGAATTAGTAGGCAATGCCATGCAAATGAGATGAGTAATAGTGAATCACAGATTTCCCGTTGGTGTAAGGATGCACCTCACAGTGTAGTGTTATAACACCGAGGTGAGCCCTTGAGATAAAGATGACATCAAGGGAGGGGTGTGTCGCCATTGCTGTAAGCACATTGGAGCATTGCTAAACTGGTCTGCCCCTAGCTAGGCAAAGCTGCAGGATAGGGGTGTGTCAAATTGCCCATAGCTATGCTTAGCTGAGCGTACACAAGGTAACAGAGTATGCATGTAAACGGAGATGAAAATGTGCGTAAACCTGGTAAACGGATATGGGCAGCGTGCACTGCAGCTGAAACAGTAAGGATATAGGAAAGAAATAAGGAAATGCTGCAGCAGTGAAATTGGAGTACAAATGACTAATTAACACCTAGGAGCCTACAGTGGGCCACTGACAACAGCTAACAAGGCTGCAAGCAGCTACCTGCAGAACAGGGAAGGGGAAGGGCTGTACTGCAAAGAAAACAGCAAAGTGTCAAAGCAGAACAAAGGTGATATGCAGTATATCAGCTACAAGGCACATTTTGCCATGACTGAGTAGGGAAAGTACAAAACAAGAAAGACGGCAGGTGGATGCATGCCTGATAATGGGAGGGGATCCAGGTCTAAATGTGAATTAAAGGGCAACAGATTAATCAAGGCAGGCAAGTAGATCTCCACAGTAAAGGCCCCACACATGCAGTACTCATTGCAAAACCCATAATTAAGACACACACAGCTGGAATAGCTCATACACACCCACTTACATCAGCAGCATCCATAGCACAATACTATAAAGGGTGGAAGCACCTCACACACATTTGTGTATTCCCATACACTCTGCACCAGTGGTGTATACAGATGGGGAACTTTTAGTATGTACATGTTAGGGGCTTCCATAGCTTTGATTCACCAGCATGTGTTGGAGACTGAAGGTGGTGTGAAGGATGATGCACACGACCTTCTCAGGCACCCGAGGAGGAGGAGAGTGTTCAGACCCAGGGTAACCTACCAGGGGCTACATGATCTGGAGATAGTAGAGCATTACAGGGTGGACAGGGACATCCTACAGCAACTTGTGGAGCTGTGCCGGCCATGCCTCAGAGCCAGACAAAACAGAGGGGAACCCACCCCAGTGGATACGAAGGTTTGTGTAAGCCTGAGAATACTAGCTACAGGTACCTTTCAAAGACAACCTGGGGATATCATGGGTATCTCACAGGCATCAGCATCCAGGGTACACCAGTTCCTGGATGCCATGTTACCACATGCCAATGAGCACATATACATCCCCCGAACGCAGGAGGAGTTGGCCATCCACCGTGTGACAGAATACCCGGAGGTACTGGGTGAAAAAGACTGCACGCACATACACATCAAGTCACCACCCGGTGAGCAGGGTAGGTGCTACATAAACTACAAGGGATACCCCTCCATCAACTGCCAGGTCATATGCAATGCCCAGGGCATTATCATGGATGTGTGTGCTGGCAGCCTTGGAAACTATCACAACTCCCACATCTGGCATGCCTCACAGCTGTATCGGTTATTTGCCAGGGAGGACATCCCAAATAGCCACCTGGTGGAGGATGCTGGCTATGCACTGGAACCGTGGATGAAGACTCCCCTCAGAAATGCACACACACCCATGCAGGAACGCCATAATGAGGCACGCACACAAACCAGAATCATCATAAAGCGTGTGTTTGGGATGCTGAAATCACAGTTCCGTTGTTTAGACATATCTGGTGGAGCCTTGCAGTACTCTCCAGGCACATGTGCCTACATCTTCATAGTGTGTGCCATGGTACACAATATGGTCCTGCGGAAACAGCTGCAGCAGGGACAGAATGGTGAAGGCCCTCACAGCCCACCACTATTGCCAAGGGCCCCACAGGCACAGAGGTACTCAGACCACGAACACCCTGAGCCAGCCCCAGTAGGCAGATGGAGGCATGCCCAGTATGCCCATGCCTTGGCAAGGAGGGTATGTATAGCACACACACTGACAGTGTAGGCACCTAGGGACTGACACCTTTCTCCACCTGCACACACAGTAAAAATGGATGGCACACGCACAAGACTACCTGTAAATTGTCATGCATAGGCAGTCTACTATGTGCATCCAACATAGGTAGACCTCAACTATTGCACGCACAACAACCATTGGCACAAGGTAAGTCAACACCTGAACAGTAAATTAAGCTATCAGCATATGCAGATACTGTATGTATAGATTCATAGGTAGGTACTTGGCCAACTGCCAGAGGCCATTCATAAGGCCAGCCAAAATGTGTCAGCTTTTGCCACCCCATTGATTCATTAATCATCCCTCTGTGGCGTAGAGCCAATGGCAGGATCTCTGGGGTGCATCTACTGTTCCCCATCCACCCTTCAAGGTTTCTCTTGCAGAGTGTTAGTGAGGGGCTCTGTATAATGTAGTTAGGGATGTTGTTCCAAAGTATGGGGAGTGTCTGTGACAGGAAGCTGTCCCTCCAGCATCCTCCGGTTATTGTTGTGGCAAGGTCAGCTCACTACAATGTGTGGCTCACTGTGACGTGGTTTCCCATAGGTGGAGCATATCCATCAAGCCTGAGTTCGACATGGCTGTGTTGGCCAGCGGAGATCATCTCTGGGTAAACGAGATGCCACTGAGTAAAGCAGGAGTTTATTCAGTCCGGCTGCATAGGCCATATGTTGGAGGCCAGTATTCCCCTTGGTGAGGTACATTCGTGGACCCCCCAGCTGTTGGATGTGTCCTCTGAGGTACATCCTACATGAGTCATTATACCGTAGGATGGGAATGATGAGTGATGAGTAAAAGGGCACTATAACCCCAGTATGTCTCGATGGGAATCCCGTAGTAATCAGATGGCCTACATAAAAGGTTGTCCTAACTACTGTGGAGATATGATTGTCAAAGGGGAGATCACTATCTACCTTAGTCCCCAGTTACCCCATTACCTCGTCTGTATTAAAGTGGCTGCCACTCATGTGTTAATATGTGGGTGCCAATTCCACAATGGAATGAGCATGCAGTTAGTGGCACTTGGCTGGAGACTATGTCGTTGGCACCATGTGACGTTCTCTGTGAGGCCCCTTGAGGGATGTCCATGTCAGCTGGACTATCAATCATGGCTCCGTCATTGCCAAACATGGTCTGCCATAGTCCACCTGTGTTTGCCTGTACATCTGAGATGTATATGCCAAACAGTAGGGCTCCCAGGACTGAGACCTGTGGGACACCAGTTGTGACTGTTCAAGAGTTGGACCTGAAGACCGCTAGTCATACCATGTGGGTTCTGTGTGTAAGCCCGTTGGCAATCCAACCTGTGATGTATGGGTGAATGTACAGGCTGGTGTGTTTATCAATAATACCTGAGTGGGGCATGGTGTCAAAAGCCTTGGTGAGGTCCAGGTAGTATGTGTGAACCACCTCCCCCGTCATCTAATGTCTTGGTGACTGCATGTAAGACATCAAACAGGTTCAGTAGGCATGAACTGCACTCAACCAAGCTGACCTGGGTTGGGTCACGTGTTCGAAGGTTACCACTGCCATTGTTAATGAGTGCCATGAGGATGCGAACCATACCATTTCAGACCAAGCTAGTCAGGCTTATGGGGTGGTAGTTACCATGGTCAGTTGTGATTTCACCTTGATGGAGTGGAATAACCATTGGCACGCACCATTGTATGGGCATGTAGCCTGTGGAGAGGCTGAGGTAGGAATGCTTAATTAGGTGGGGAGCAGGTTGTCTTGTACAGTTTGCAAGATGCAGTCTGGGTCAACATCTGCCTCCATTGACGCTGTGTTCTGCTGTTAGAGAGGGCCTTTTCACCTGTGTGTCTCAGATGGTTGGGATACTGTACCTTTCGGGTAGTGTTGTGGGCTCTTTAGGGGGTGAAGTATGCACCGAATGTATCTGCAAGGATGTTGGCAATATCAGTAGGGTCAGCATATTTTGTGCTATATTTCACCGGCACAGTGCAAATCTGTGTCACCACGTAGATCCTTGACATAGCCAAAGAAGACTTTGTGGTTATCTTTCGAATACTTGTGTATTCTCCTGCTGTTAGCCTTGGATGATGTCATGAGGGACCTACGTATCATATTAATAGTGGTCACAGATGTCTGCCCTTCATGGGATTGGCTGTGTGTCTGGAACACTGTCCTACTTCTGTAGTATAGCCTGTTTATTGCAGAGGTCCACCAGACCGGTGTCCTTGTCTAGGAGGAGTGAGTCTTGGTTTACTAGTGATGGCACGATCCATACATCCATGTAGGTGCTTATAGACTGCATTTGTAAATCTGTCTGTATCTTGAGCAGTGTTTCCCCTTAGCGTGGGGGCTGTGAAACCCCCCACCCTTGTCACTAGTAGTGTAAATTTAGCTGTAGGGAAGGTATACACTGTGGTATCCATGGGTGGGGGAGATGCTAGGGTGTGGAAACAGTGAGTAGTTCATGGTCAGATCTAACCAGTGACTGGTTAACCTCCTCTGTGGTGCACCTGTTGCCCATGTTGGTGATGACCACATCTAGTAGTTTCCACCCCCACATTAGTGAGGTTACCACCTAATACAGGGCATATGAGGTGATACATTCCAGGAAGCGCTGGTCTTGGAAATGAGTACCGGAGTACGTTTCCCAGTTAATGGTATGGTAGTTGGCATCGACCAATGCCAGGGTGTGCGTTAGGACTGTCATGTTCTCCACTGTCTCCAGGTAGGTGGAGTGGAGGTCCTGGGTCATGGAGGGTGATCCATAGCAGGCCACATTCCACATTGCAGTTGTGGCTGATGTTAGCTGCACATGGATGATCACAGAGGTATCATGCTACTTCACTAACCTGGAGGTGTAGGTATCCCTGATGAATATGGATACAGCCCCTCCATGTCTGTCAGTCCATGTTTTGTAGCTGAAATGTGTGGTATGGGTTGTAGTCTGGTAGTGCTGGTGTGCTCTCAGGAGCCTTAAGACAGATTTCAGTTAATGCTTAGATGTTGATGTTGTCCATCCTGAGGAGTGCTGTGAGTGCATGTATGTTGTGATCACAACCCCTGGTGTTGAGTAGCATAATCCTCATTGAATCTGCTATTGTGCTGTTTACAGAGATGGTATTCACCTTTGAGACTCTCCTAAATAAGGCACCATGGGGGCGCCAATAGCCTTGGCCAGCATTCCAAAGCATAAGGCTGACACATAGGCCAGTATGGTATCATTGCATGCATGTTCCCCATCTGTGCTTGTTTTTAATCTCCCCTGTAGGTAACCTACTGATAAGCAATAGAAAGCCTCAAACTTATACAAGTCTTCTAGCTTCCAAGATAGGCTTTTGGAGTGACTAAGTATCACTGTTCCATATGTTCTTGCTGTACTCAACTGTTTCCTGACTACATGGTGAGTTCTCACTGTATATTGTGATCTGAAGGTCTGTTTATTCACATATTATGGCTGTAATGACCTGCACATAAGAGATTCACAGATAGCCTACTACCTATCTGCCCAAGGGGAATTAGAAGCATAGCAACAGGAAGCTGTGGAAGACTGGGGTTGTAGAGGGTGATAGGGGCACTTAGTGATCTAAAGGGCATGTTAATGTGGCAATTCAACACCATTCAATTCCCCCAACAGGTCTTGCAGCTATCAAACTGGACAGGCTCCCCCACCCCCTGGCTGTATGGTTCTGGGACACATGATCTCAGGGGTGTATAGTCTGTTACCCATTCACACAACAAGGTTTCCCTTGAAGTGCGTCAGTGAGGGGCTATGCCTAATGTAGTTAGGAATGTAATGTATTGTCTCACAGTACATTTGTTATATGTTGTTATTTCATGAGTATGTGAAGCTCAGTGAGTTTGCGGGTCTCACCCTTTGCTTAGCCAAGCTTACACATAGAAATCATCTAAATAGGAAATAGGCAGAAGCAACGTTAATGTCAACAGTGTAATGGTTACATCATCCACACAGTATCTGTGCATTCATGGTTACAATCCCGATAATGGCAGGGATGTTTATCATGTGCAAAAGTATACCTTAACCACAGCTTGCACATATAGGTAGTAATCATCTGTATAATAAACATTCGAATCACCCATATAAACCCATGTGTGCAGGAGAGTACAGTCAACAGAGAATGTAATATTATATCAGCACATAGTGAGATGTTACGTCACTGACATGTATATATCCGGAGTAGTTAGAGGATGTGGCCGTGTTTGCGTGCACAGGTTATACGTTACAAAGTTTGTTTAACTGTGTTTAACCGCTGCTATAATGTCACACAAACACTTTTAAACATGCTTACAACTGCTTAAATGAGCCTTATTCTGCAGTAAAAACATTTGTAAAGCATCGCAGATGTCAAACCCTGGACCATGCACACTA